>NC_133659.1:37060760-37360760 GCF_037893015.1 Macrotis lagotis | reverse complement strand
GAAAAGGGTATTAAAAATAGTCTCATTCTTGTCTCTTTCACAGAGCAGGGCTAGAAAAAAGGATTAGTGGATTGATCTCTATAAAACTCTCAATGTTTGTGTATAGATGGATAGGAAAATATGTGTGTGGATGTGTGAGCAGATGTATATCTATGCATATTTGATATATGTATGTCTAAAGCCATATATATATATATGTATATATATGTATATATATATATATGTATATAAAGACTTGGAGACATATACATATGTGTGAGTTTAGAAAGAGAGAGTCAGAGATAAAGAAAGAGACATGAGAGAGAAAAACACTCAAAGATAGAGACAGGGACAGAGATACAAAGGCCATACCTAGTATGGAAATCTCCTGGTGAAGAGCTTCTTCTACCAGTATATGTCATCAACTTCTTTTCAAGTTATAATCTTAGAAAATTGACCAAAACACTGAGAGGCTAAGCAGCTTACCCAAGGTCACACAATCCTTTTATATCAAAGATGCCACTTGAACCCAAGTCTTCTCTCTGAGGTTGGCCTGTTCTCTCTCCACTATGCCAGCGGAGCCAACTTAAACAGAAACTGGCTATTAAATCATACATAATGATTCCTGCAAGTTACTTATTGACTTAGAAAAACACATATTAACATTATCTGTGTACTATTATATCTGTATTCATTTTATTAAATATTTCCCTATTACATTTTTATTTAGTTTTGTGTTAGTTGGAAGAGCTATGAGCATTGTGTCCCTGGTCATGCTTTTGAAAACTCTGTTCTAAATTATATTGACTCTGTAATACATAAGCTATATACATATATATATGCATATGGAGAGATAGATATATTCATGTATATGTATGTACAAATAAATGTAAATGTATAATTAAACTACCTCTCACAGTAGTGAGGAGGATCAAAAGAGATAATGTATGTAAAAGTGCTGGCTGTGCAAATCTGAAAGAGTGATGTCAGTGTCAATTATGATCATGACCATGACTGACATCTGCATCCTCTAAGAGATCTGGTAAAACCTAAGCATGAAGTCTACACATACAAATAGGACATATCCACAGAACATCCCAGTGAGGCATCTCAAGACAAGTTATTAGCATGTAAAATTATTTGAGCCCCAAATCTATCTTCTTGTTTTACTAATTACCCCCTCCTTTTTGCATGTGTAATTTTGATGTGGGCAATCATTTGGAAAAACTGGGCACAGGGGATTTGGAGATTTCTGAGTTCAGATGAAGCAGACTCACATAATTAGAACATTAAGCAGCAGTGTTTTCCAGAAGCAAAAAAAAAAATTACTTGAGTCTGTGTCAGACTTGTGAAAGGAAAAGCTTGAATCTATCCAGTGGTTTGAACCTTGACATTTGGGGTGTGGGTAATAAATGAGAAAATGCTTAGGAAAATGTATATCATTCTACCATGAACAGTGTGTGCTAATGATAATGGCCTCTAGTGCTTTATATCACTCAAGATGCCTCCAACCCTACTATCTCACATATGGTCTAGAAAGAAAGGCATGGGAACAATTGATGTCCTGGGGCAGGTGGAGATGCCTTGCCCATCAGCCTCCTAACCCCTTTCTACCTACTCCATGAGCAGGATAAAAAAGAAAGATTTTTGACCAGATTCATACTAAGTAAAAAACACATTTTCTTTGTGTGTTATATTTATTGAAGGTATACTATTTCCAGGTCCAATGAAGTAAGTCATTGAGCAACGATTTAATGTATGTGATCAGTGTAGAAAGTCAGTCTCAATTATTTAAATCTAAAAAGCATACTGGGTTTGGCATCAGAGGACTTGTGTTTGAATCCCAGGTCTTCCTGATGGCTATTAGTTTGACTATGGCAAGTGATACTACCACCTTGGACCTCAGTTTCCTCATCTATAAAATGAAGTAGTGACAACCCTGAATGGTATTTAATTCTAGATTTGTCTCAGAATGGATACTTGCTCCATTGATGAGAAAACTAATTTTAGCTTTCCACTCCCAATTTCTAAATTGAGTTGGGATACTTCATCACAGGATTAAGCATATCTTCCAGTTAAAGTTACATCTAAAATTTAACTCAAGGCTTCCAACTACATGACCTGGACATTTATAGAAAGCATGGTTGCCAGGAATTTAATAAATAAAGCATCTGCCAATTGACTTATCCAAGAATACATGAGTGAAACATGGATCCCTATTCTGAATTGACTACTGAATTTAAGTTTTCATTCATTCACCCGGTTAACATATAACTTTATTTTTCTAGATTAATAACTAGAAGGGACTTCAATCTAATCTAATCTTCCACCACCAACTGTAGAGCTCATTTAAACAGGAATGTATATTGCTAAGCTCCAGATATAACAAGAAAAAGATGATACAGACCCTGCTCTCAAGAAGCTTACAATCTAAGAGAGTGGGGTGAAACATATACAAGAAACTGTAGAGGGGGAAGGAGGAAAAAAAATTTCAAAGGAGATGTCCAAAGAAAAGGTGACACTTCAGTTTAATCTCAAAAGAAGGGAAATAATTCAACAGAAATAACAAGAGGAGTCAATTTCAGGAAAGGGAAACCCTATAAGGAAAGACTTGAAACAGGAGAGAGAGAGAGAGAGAGAGAGAGAGAGAGAGAGAGAGAGAGAGAGAGAGAGAGAGAGAGAGAGAGAGAGAGAGAGAGATGAGGATAAGTTAAGACAGTATATAAGGATGAGGATGAGATGAAGAGTAAGTCAATTGAGGTGGATATAGATAATGATACAGTGTTTAGTCATGGAGAAATTTAACAAGATAAATTGAAGTCAAATTGTGAAGAATGTCAAGATCAGGAATTTCTGTTTTATTATCAATTTCAAATTATTATTCATATATTATTGTTTATTATTATCATCATCACAATAACATTTATATAATAGGTAATCTTGATATAATAATAGCACTTTATAAGTATTGTCTTATTTGATCCTCATAGCAACCCTACTATGTAGGTATTATTATTACTTCTATTCTATAGATGCAGAAACTGTATGGGTTAAATATATAAATATATATATATACATATATATATATATATATATATATATATATATATATATATACACAGAGAGAGAGGTTAAATCATTTGCTCAGGGTCATACAACTGAGTATTTAAGACAAGATTCAAACTCGGATCTTCTTAGTTCCAAGTCTACCATTCTTTTTACTCAACCAGCTAGCTGGGAGACAATGGGGAACCCCTACTTTTAGCTTGATCAAAATGGATATGAAATCTTTTTCCTGGATAGCAGTGTGAAGAGGGGGATATCTTGGAAGCATGAAGACTCATTTAGAAGGCTCTTTTAATAATAGAATAGATGAGGAAAGATTAGGTCCTGAACAAATCTGGTTGCACAGAGTTGAAAAGTGACAAAAATAAGAGATACTGGAAACTGAGAGTTGACAAGACATAGCACCTTATTGTATAAAAAGTGCAAGGGAGCAGGGAAGAGACTAAGGTGACTCCAAAGTTTTGAGTGGAAGGTGACTGGGAGGTGGTAAGATCATTACCATAAGGGGCATGGGAGATACTGGGAAGAAGATAAATGAAGACATGAAAACACAAAGTACCTGCAAGCTATTAAACCGCTTTATATTTTTGTTGTTCTTCAGTCTTTTCTGCCATTTCTAACTCTTCATGACCCCATTTGGGGTTTTCTTGGTAAAAATGGTTTGCCATTTTATTCTTCAACTCATTTTATAGATGAGAAAACTGAGACAAACTATTCTCTTTGATTGATTGATCCAACCTGGTGCCTTTCATAGAGAAGGTGTTAAATAAATGAACACTGAATGAAACAGATGGAACATGGTGGGGCAAAACTAAATTGAATCAGGATCATAATGTGGAATAGGTAGGACAGGGGACAGGGAAGTATTAAGTTGGTAGTCATCTGCATGGAGGTGATAAATCAAACCAGAAGTGGATGGGATTCCACTGGAGAATACAGAGAGTGGCTTTACTGCCTCAAAAGGAATCAATTTCTCTCCAGCGGAGGCCCCTGTTGCTAAGGTACCCCAAACAATTAGTTGGAACAAAAAGTGAATAAACCCTTCATTAATTACATGTTGTACAAAAAAGAGAAAATCTCCCTTTTTCTATTCCAATGCCATAGTACTTTGACTGTATGGTACTTTGATTGACTGTTCTGGCTTGATTGTTTATCTCGTGCCTAACAGAAGATGCCTATGAGCCTCACTAGTTTTATGTTTATCACTATAGATCAGTTAGAGACCAGAGAATGTCCTGAAAAGAGAGGACAAGTGTCCCAAACAGAAAGGAACAAGAGCCAATACTATAAACAACAAGAAAGGGACTTCCAGAGACTGTCTGAAGCCCAGATGGAGCCCTCCCCATAATTCAAAGTTTGAAGTACACAGGTCACTTGTTGTCATAAAGCCCCATGTTGGAAGCCCCAGGAGAATGGGTAGAAGAAGAGCACTTTTCAATCAAGAGAGGGTCAACCTCTCCATCACTTTAAAAATATCTTCCTGGTTGATGACGCTTCCCAGAATCCTTGCTTGTCCTCTGAAGGAAAGACTTGTAAGCAGTGTGGGTTGTCTTAACCTCACAAGCCAGCTTACAGCCCCCTTCAGAAGCCTTGGCAGAAGCCCCAGTCACTTCTCAGACCTATTCTTGGGGAGAAAAGAAGCTCCACAGCCCATTATTTCAGCATGAACACCTGCCTCCGAGAGTGCTCAGCTCCATCAGTACTGTTATTTCGGAGGTTAAACCAAATAAAACCTTCAGGTAGGTGAGTAACTGCCCTGAAATCTCCTTCCCTGACAAGAACACTAATGCTAAATCAGATTTAGGATTGCAGATGTGAGAAATCTCTGTGGACATTTTTGCTGCCTGTTGTTCTTTGTGTTTTTCAAGCTATTGCTCAGGGTAGGCCCTCGGCCAAGTGGTACCATGGGATCAAGCTCAATGAAGGCCCAAATTAATTTTTTAAAAAACTAAACAATTAAATTTTGTGACTTTAAAAACAAGTCCCCAGAATTTCTAAGTTTTCACAGCTAGTCAACAGAAGAGCAGGGAATAGGGGACTGTGTTATGGCATTGTACTTACCTAGTTCAAAAAATGTCCAGTTGAAATCTCACAAGTCGGCAGTGGAGAGGAGAATGTTGATTTGTGTGATCCTTCATGAGGGATGAGGATGCTGTTGACACACTGTCAGCCATGGAGCAATGTGTTCCTCGAGCTTCCTAGTGACAAAAGAGTTTGCATATGAGCAAAAGAAGCTAACCCTTAAGACACATTATTTTAGATTGATGAACCAAAGGTAGACATTTTGTCAGCAAGGAGCCTGCTGTAGCAGCTAGAGTTTTGAAGCCGGAGTCAAGGAAACCTTGGTTCACTTCTCAAGTGGGTAAGTCATCTGATTTCCCATGGCCTCAGTTTCCCTAAATGTAAAATGGAGGAAGCTATCTAATCAACCTCACAGTAAGGATCACTTGAGAGCATGTTATGTGGAACATTCTGCAGACCTTAAGGCACTGTATAAAGGCCAGTTATTAGGAATCAATTAGTATAATCAATTCTGAAGAATCCTATAATGACCATGATTTACATTTCTAAAGCACTGCATGTAGGACATAGCAGAAACTTAGAAAGTATTTTCAGGTTTGCAAATGGCTGCACATGTATTATCCCATTTGGACCATTTGGTAGGCACTGCAGAATTTTTAAGTCTCATTTTGTAAGGGAGGAAATCAAGGCTCTCAGAGATCCAGGAACTTTCCCATAGTTATATAGTGTCGGAGAGGAGAAGAAAGTGAAACAAATATTTATTTGCACTTGTTATATTCCAAGCACTAGGATCAGAGCTTTACAGATTTTATCTCATTGATTCTCACATTTGACACATTCTCCACATTTGACAGATGAGGAAACTGGGGCAATCAAAGTTTTTTTTTTTTTTTAGTGATTTCCCAGAATCACCCTAATAAGTGTTTGAAACTGTATTTAAGTCAGGTCTTCCTGACTCTAAGCCCAGCACTCTATCCACTGTGCCACTTAATTGATCAAATCAGAGCTGTTAAAAACTTTAATAACAATTCAGAGATCTAGCACCTTAAAAACATAACTAGCAACACTAACTCCAGGCTCAGTTCACCCTAGGCCATATGAATTCCAATTTCTTGCCCTTAAACTGGGGAAAAATAAGGATATCATAAACTTCCACAGGATGAAGGGGTGTTGAGTAGAAGAGACCATGGGTAAATGGACTCAGGCTTACTCAGAGACAAACAAATTAACGGGGGGTGGACTCATGGTTTTGAGTTCCTTCTTCAGTGGGAAATGACAAATTTAAACTATATCATTTGCACCTTCCCATGCCATATGGCCCCAGGTGAGCCATAGCATATCTGTCTTAGGAAATAAGACAACTTCCCAAGATCCCAGGGTGTGGTCATAGGACAGAAGGAAACTAAAAGGTCTACCTGGAAAGCAATCTATCAATTGACAGGAATTTATCGAATACATACTATGTGCAATCCATGACCTTGGCTACATTTACATCATGCCCTCACCCACTGGGCTTCCAATGAGAGGGAGAAGCATGAATTATGATAGACTGGTAAACAGATGAGTCTGGAAGACTAACCCACCTTTCCCAAAGTAAACTTTGTGAAGTACGACAGAAGTTGGTAAGATCTGCTCATTTACAGCCCCTGGAGAAGTGGATAGCAGTTAAAAATTGGCCAACCCCCCCAAAAATTAACACCACACTGTCCTATGAGGTTCTGAGGTATGTCAAATATTAGGCAACAAACAGAGAAGTCAATCAACTCTTGATTGACCACTAACTCTCTTGTTCCATCAAAAGTCATTAGCTTACATAATTCTGGGGCAGAATGGTTGGGAGTGGTGTGAGTAGGAATGTTTTGCTGACTGCTGTCGAAATGGGTAACAGACTTTGCATATTATATCACCATTTTTTGTTGTATTTCACATGCAGTGTTTTTCTGCTTTTGACTTGGAGGTGTGAGAGGGAAGGCTCTAATCATATGGCCTTGTACAGATGCTCCATTTGCATTTCTATTAATCCAGGCCCTCCTGGAGATGCTGGAGCAGAGACACAGCATGCTTTGTGTTTGAACTTGTGAGAACCCATACCCCTGCTTAATAACTTAATACATATGTATAGCCTCCTTCAGACGGCCCACTAGGAGGCAGAAGCAGGGGGAGGTGCACTCCCCATCAGCCCCACTGTTGGACCCTGCTGAAAATGGGCAAAAGCAGGAAGGAGAACCTTACTCAGTAGAGAGTCCAAGGTCCAGGATGCTGATTGGCCCATGGGACTGACAGGTTGAGAAAGCCCATTCTGTAGGTGTGAATCTGCAATAATGCCTCCTCATATAATGGACATATATGGTACATGTGTGCATGCACACCTGCACA
Source organism: Macrotis lagotis (assembly GCF_037893015.1). Taxonomy (NCBI): domain Eukaryota; kingdom Metazoa; phylum Chordata; class Mammalia; order Peramelemorphia; family Peramelidae; genus Macrotis; species Macrotis lagotis. The sequence continues at coordinate 37,353,317 of NC_133659.1, read as the reverse complement.
CAATTTATCCAGGGTCTCTGTTGGTTACAGTCTAATCTCTTATGGCATCAATATTTGTGAGTTGGTAGCAACTGAGCATTTGTTTCAGTCAAAAATTAAGAGATAAGTCATGGTTCTTAAAATAAAATAATCATCTCATTTCCTTAAGGTTTTGTTTTTTTCATCCAAAGTTAGTATTCTTCTTTGTTTCTGGAGAGGTCGATTTTACAGTGGTCAATTCAAATATTGAATAAGGGTGGGAAGGTGGGAATTTGTAGGAACTTTGGTGCTCTCAGTGAGGGTCATCATCTGAAGTTTGGGGAGCCTGTTTCTAAAGTCACAATGGACCAATGTCCATCTCAGATTTGTAACTCTGCTGTGCCTCACTGCTTGACTGTCAATGTATGACAAATGTAATCCTATCGACTGGAGCCCAATCTAAGTCAGCTCAATCTCATCAGAACTTTCTTGACAACATTGCACTCATCTAATCAAAGGGAGTGGAATGTTTCAAACGAATCCCATCCTTGTTGCTTTGCAGGTTCCTTGTTCAGAGAGACCAAAGGAATGCTGTGAAGGAGAACTTTATACCTTTTTGATGTACAATCTTGACAGTGGGAGATTGCAGGGTCAAGTCCAAATTGCTTATCAATTCCCCAAGTTTCTTATCAGTCCCCCAAGTCCCTTGTGCGCTCATAGAAAATTCTCTTACCTTCACTTCCAGAGTCCCATTTCCATCCACTTGTCCACTGACTGTTGTCTACTGTTTGTTTGTTCAATGTCTGTCATTCCCCCCCATTTATCTGTTGTCCATACCATGCTGTCTGCTTGTCCTGCGGTACTCCATATGACCTGATCCCCTAGCCTGGACAGTTCTAAGGACCTAGAACAAAATTGGCATTGTGCTAAATCTGAGATTTACACGAACATCATCAAGAATAAACAACTTATTTAAAAGTAACTACTTCCAGGCCCAAATAAGGACCGTATATCTAGTCTTGATTATATAACTTTACTAAGTGAATGCCCAATTATGGACCTTATCTTATCAAAATGGATTACTGTGATTAAGGGAAATTCATATTTAAAGCCAGGTCAAATGTTTTACCTTACAGCCAATGATGATGACGATGATGATGATGATGATGATGATGATGATGATGATGGTGGTGGTGGTGGTGGTGGTGGTGGTGGTGGTGGCAGTGGTGGTGGTGATGTTGGTGTTGATGAAACAGATGAATTGGTGTTTGCATGGCTGTCTGGAGGGGTTTGGGTTTTTGTTTTGGGAATCTTAGTGGGTTTTTTGAGACTTGGTCTCACTATCATGCCCAAGCTGAAAGTGAATCATCCACTCATAGACAGTCCCCCATTGATATTGACCTGTTGCATTTCTGACATAGGCCAGTTTCAACCTCCTTGAGCATTTGGGTGAACCCTAACTTCTGAAATCTCAGTATATTGGTACCAAATTGAGTGCAGACACTCAATCAACCTTTAGTCTTACTGCTGCTCAAAACTCTTGTGCTCAAGGAGTCCAGCACCTTCAGGCTTTCTGAAAACTTAGATTACAGATATGTACCATTTCAATCAGTCCCAGATAATGCTTTAAGATTTACAATGTGCTTGACCAACATTTTTCATCATATCTTCTCAGTAGTCCTGTATAATAGTGATTATAGGGATTGTTAGATAGACAGACATGTAAGCAGGTAGACATACCAAGAGAGAGAGAGGCAGAAAAAGTAAATATTTAGCACTTTCTATAGACTATTCTAAGCACCAAAAATACAAAGCAAAGACCTGAAGGAGGTAAAATTTTAATGTAAAAAAAAAGATCACATAAAAGAGGATCAGAAGGAGGTCTAAGAAAGAAGTGTACATGGAAATTATGGTTGCATGGAAGAATTCACCAGTCAGAGAAGAGAACACAAAAAAGTGGGGGAATATTAAGGGTAAGAAGGTTGTTGATACAAAGATGGAAAAACTCAGGAGCTGAGTGGACCATGGAGAGGAATGAACAAAGATGACTTGGACTCTTCACAAAAATAGAGATCTAGGCAGAAAATCACCAATCTGAGACAACAGAAATGGAGTTATCTTTAGGATGAGGGAGCTGTAGATGTGGAAGTGGAAGAGGCCAGGAATTATTCCCATTCTGCAAATGAGGAAATGAAGGCTTGAAAAGACAAATGACTTAACCAAGATGACCTTATAATAGGGTCAGAAGTAACTATTTTTTCATTCTAAATGCTGTCTCAATTCAGGTGAGGGAGTGAGAGGGGGAGTAGCAGTAAGACATGGGATCCCTGTGAAATCACCATTTAGGGAAAGGAAAAGGGGGGAAGGAAAAAAAAGTCATGGGGAGGAGTTTAGCTGAAGTGCATAAGCATAATTCATCCCATCATGATCAATTATACTCATCATGTCAGAGGTAACATGGCAGAGTAGATTAATAAACCAACCCCTAGCTTCAATTTTTTTTCTCTGAGCCATCCTGGCTTTGTGATTCTGGCTAAGTCACTTAACTTGTCAGTAACTCTCTAAAACTATAAATTGCCAATTCGTGTTGAAAAAGGGAATTACCCCCCCACTAAAAATTCCCTACATCAATAAAATTACACCTTCAAACCCCCCCCCAAGACTCTACCTCTTCATGACTAGGTAGAGAGCTCAGGTGTTTCTATGACTCTGAAAGACAAAAAGTGCTTTCAGAGGCTTCTAGATTTCAGCATCCAAGGAGAGAGCAAGATGCTTCACTGTGATTATCATTTTTATGAGGTCAAGTTCTTAGTAATTGGAAAAATGGTAAGAGCCTTGATTGTCTCTTTGTAGCACTTCTGATCTTTGCTGGGGGGTGGAGAGAGAGAGAGAGACAGACAGACAGACAGACAGACAGATTTCTTCATTCCTCCACAGGACCACAAGAGTTAACTTCAAATGATGTTTTACCCAATCTTCTAGGGAGAAATTTTACCACCTATTAACAATATTTCCTCAAGTTTATCTGAATGGGAAATGTCGCTACTTTTATTTTTTCCCCTGAAAAAGAATTCTTAGTAATCTGCAGAATTTTAAATATGCCTTACTTTCTTCCCAAAACATTCTAATTTCTATTCCATTGTTGTGTATAGGATATCATGAACACTCATTAAATATTAAGTGAGAGAAAAAATATAGATGATGAAGGCATTTCTATGCAACTCAGCAGCTGCCTAAGACCAGAGAGAATCCACAGACCACTGAAAGGAATCAAGGAATAAAAAAAAATTATGAAAATCTAAAGTATGACCCCATGGTGCTCCTTGAAAGCATTGATGATTTCAACCATATATCATATATGTTATCCCAACAAGCTGCCGTAATGGTGGGTAAAACTGAGGAAGACATCAGAGTCTAATAGATTTTAATCACATAACTGCAAAACATACTGGTCTCTCTAAAGGAAAGGAGTTATCATTTATAGACATATGTGTATATCTAGCTATTTATAAATATCTTTATATCTGATAAAGAGAGAGATATCTCTTTTTCTAGGAATAGATGATAGAGATAAACAAGAAAGGCTTGAGACTCATTTGTTGTAGTTGTTTAATCATTATTTATGTTTGACTAACCTGTGAAGCATGCTGTCTATGAGATTTTCTTGGCAAAAATACTGGAGTGGTTTGCCATTTCCTTCTTCAGTCAATTAAGGCGAAGAAAGTTAAGTGACTTGCCCAGGGTTATACAGCTAGTAAGGATCTTAGGTTCAATTTTAACTCATATCTTACTGATTCTATCCTCCCAATGAAGTATCTACCTACCACAGATTATATGGATATAGATATATACCAGCATTGAGTAAAAAATTCTGCACATCAATTAAGGAAAAACTGAACAAGTAATGATATATGATTATTATAGAATACAGTATGCTTTGAGAAATGATAAGCAGGATACTTTAATAAAAATCTGGGAAGATTTATATAATTTGATGCAAAATAAAGTGAGCAGAACTAGGAGAACATTGTATGTAGTAACATCACTATTATACATTGATCAACTGTGAATGTTTAGCTCAGCAATGCAAAGACCCAAGACAATGCCAAAGGATTTATGATGAAAAATGCTATTAAACTCCAGAAAAAGAACTTATGAAGTGTAAAAGCAGATTAAAGTACATTTTAACTGTCTACATTTGCAACATATTGTTTCTGTGATTGCTATTCAGTAGTTTCAGTCATGTTTTCCTCTTCATGATTCCATTTGGAGTTTCTTAGGAAAGATATTAGAATGGTTTGCCCTTTCCTTCTCCAACTCACTTACAGATGAGGAAACTGATGCAAAAAAGATTAAGACTTACCCAAGGTCACTTAGTGTCTGATTAGGATTGGAACTCATGTCTTGCTGACTCCAAGTCCACCCTTCTATTCACTGAACCATCTTGATGACCTTTGCAACATGGTTACAATGGAAATGCTTGGTGTAATTGCACATGGAAAATATATTTCAAATTACTTGCCTTCTAAAGGAGAAGGGGAGGGGAAAGGAGGTTGAAAATGAATATGAAACTCATTTTTTTAAAAAATAAATGTTAAATAATTTTTGTTTATAAGTAAATGAGAAAAAAATTAAAAATTAATAGCAAAAAGGCAAGGACTTTCATTTTTATCTTCTAAATAAAATAATTCCATATATATATACATATATATAAATATATATATATATATATATATATATATATATATATATATAGTAGGCACTTAATAAATGTTCATTGTAGGGGCAGCTAGGTGGTGCAGTGGATAGAGCACTGGCCCTGGAGTCAGCAGTACCTGAGTTCAAATCTTACCTCAGACACTTCATGATTACCTAACTGTGTGGCCTTGGGCAAGCCACTTAACCCCATTTGACTTGCAAAAAAAAAAAAACCCTAAAAAGGTAAAAAATAAAAAAAAATGTTCACTGAATGAACCTATACTCAACTTACTAATAGATTTCAAAATAAATGATTATTCCAAGATTCTTTTTTCTTTACTATCTTATTTACAAAAACTTCCCATCCAAATTAAGAAAAGCTACCTGCTCTGTATCTGCTATCCATTGGTTCTTCTCTCTAGCACCATGCAAATAGCTCAAAACATTCTGATCCCAATTGTGCTTGAAATATGTTCCTGCCATTTTGCTGTTCCTTTTCCATCCTGAAGATCTTTCTCCTTCTCAGTCAAAATGGCTATAGAATTAGAGGTGAGAAGTTCCTCTTCCTCACTGTCATCAGTAATCATAACATCACCCATCCACAAAGGAGGATTATTTCCTTGGTTTTCTTATCCTGTACACAGTAGTTAAAACTTTTTATTCCAGACTTTAGGAGAGCCCATTTTGAAAAACTGAGAAAAAACTTGAGAATGATCTCATGATTTGAGAATGTTAAAAGGACAGGAGACTCTGATTTATTAAACTTGAACCTCAACTTACTGTATGCTTTAGCTTTCCTAACATTATTCTTACAGGATTTAGTGGTTCCTGAGCTCTTTTATAATGTCTTTAATAACTTATGTTACATTTTCTTTTGTAATGTAGATCTCTAGAGGGCCACTTCTGAAGCCATATCAGAATTTTTAAATGGTCATTTCCTTTGCTTCCTGAGAGAAATTTATTATGACGCTATGGTCCAAATTTAATAAATGAGCATCTCCTATCCCTTTAACTTTCTTAAATCATGAGATATTTCTCAAGTTTCCTCCTAATTTTTCAAAATGTGTTTTCCTAAAGTATGGAGTAGGCAGCTGATAAGCATTGCCTTCCTGAGTCATCATGGATTTTAAGATGTCATGGGAAAATTCTTCCAAGGTGCCCATCCCTTCTACTGCAACCAACTGATTCTTCTTTTTTTCAGGATTACATGCAAAATAACATTTCTCTTCATTTATTTGTCTTTGAAGAAATGAGATTTTAGTAAGATAAGGTGAAAATTCAAAAGATATCAAGTGCTAGATGAAACCTCGAAGAAATAAATAGGTAGCTACTACAATATCTTACTACCATGCCATTTTTAATCTGTGAACTTATTATCCATATCTTCCATCTGATCTGGTGATCTTCATTCAGACAACATATATTGATTTAGTTTTGACAATGTTCTGGGCAGAGATCTAAATACTGAGAACACAAAGAAACACAAGTTCACAAAAACATACTTACTCTCAAGGAGTTTACAAACTAATGGTACAGACAAGATGTAAATAAATAGGTACATAGAGGAGTGGCATAAACATAATGATAATGTTTGTCCTTCCTTCTCAAAGAAGACCAAGACACTTCTCTGAGGTGATGCCATTACATGCACATCTGGATCTGAGAAGTGCTAAATCAACATAAGTCAATAGAAAAGTCATCTTAGAGGAGAATGGTCAAGCCTCTGGGGGTGGGAGGAGGAGTAGGAAAAACCTCCTATAGAAGGAGATATTTGAGTGAAATCTTGAAAGAAGAGAGGAATGTCAAGAGGTAGAAATGAGAAGAGTACTCTAAGCATGAGGAGAGACAGGATAAAGAAATAAAGGTGGAAGATAGAGAACTACAGACAAAAAGATCCATATGACCATATTGCTGAATGTGTGGAGAAGAGTAAAGTGTTAAATGGTTAGAAAGATAGGCAGTAGCCAGGGTGGGAATGGAATGGAATGGAATAGCATTTATTATGCACTTATTATATTCTAAGCACAATGCAAAACATTAGAAATAGAAACTGAAAATCAAGTCATTCCTGATTTCAAGGAGCTCACATTTTAATCGGAGAAATTAGCACAGAAAAAGAGGGTTCATGTTAATATTCAGTTCACAGAAAATGAAAAGACTGGAAATACTTAGGTAAGAAAAATCACAGAGCAGATAATAAGATCCAGAAAATAATGGGGAGCAAAGGCAGAACAAATACACAGTCCCCTATCAAGAAGAGAGTGAGTTCAAGAGTTAGAGCAGAGGGGAAGCTAGGTGATGCAGTGGATAGACCACCAGCCCTGGAGTCAGGAGTCCCTGAGTTCAAATCTGGCCTCAGACACTTAACAATTGCCTAGCTGTGTGGCCTTGGGCAAGCCACTTAACCCCATTTGCCTTACAAAAACCTAAAAAAAAAATAGTTAGAGACCAGTAATACTCCTAGATTTGTCCAGAAGAGAGAGATATCTGGAGGTCAGAATTCAAATAACGGGAATCCTCTGCCTGCTGGGAACTAGAGAGTGAGCTAGGGATGAATCAATAGATTTCCCTCATCAGTCACCAGATCTGTTGCTGTGTCATCCTGCTGTTCATATTTTATACTGGAGACACTAGTTTATGGAGCAAAAAACTAAAATAGTGAGAATTATACTTCTGGAAAATCAGTTTGGGATGTGGGTAAAGAATAAATTGTAATGGGCAGAGATGTGAGGCAGGAAGAGCAATTAAAAGTCTATTGTAAGGGGTGGCTAGGTGGCACAGTGGATAAAGCACTGGCTCTGGAGTCAGGAGTACCTGGGTTCAAATCCAGTTTCAGACACTTAATAATCACCTAGCTGTGTGGCCTTGGGCAAGCCACTTAACGCCATTTGCCTTGCAAAAAAATCTAAAAAACAAAGGTCTATTGTAATAGGTCATGTGGAGAGGTTCAGAAGATAGTTCTGAGACCCAGAGTCAGGCAAATCTGATTTTAGAACCTTACTATTTGTACAGATCCCTTAAACCTGTTTGCTTCTGTTTCCTTATCTATAAAATGAGCTGAAAAAAAGAAATGATTCCCAATGACTCAGAAATAAGAAAGCTTATAGCTCTCTTATTCTAATTTTCCCTAATCTACATTCCCCTGATTTGACAAGATTGGCCCCAGAAATATGTCATGAGTCCACTGCCTCTCCCTTGAAGGGACTTTGGCCCACTCCCAGAGGCTAGTCTCCTTGCTACCAAGAGGTTTTGATTAGGGGGCTGGTGACACACCTTAGGCTGCAAAATAGAGAATCTTGGATCAAGTTGTGCTGGATGGGGTTGCCACTTCCGGGAGCACAGAGGAGCAGACCGTAGAGTTACCAATTTTCACCTGATCCTGTATATATATCTTTCAATAGGCGCCTCTAATCTTGAAAGTTTCTCATGTAAATCACTCTTATCCCTTTTTAATTTGACCCTGAACCCTGATAGGTCGCTCTGCCAAGCTAATTCAAGAGGTTTACTAATTATGTATCTTTGTCTTCCACTGAATATTTAATATTCGCCAGGAGCTCAAGATAACACTAGGCATTACTATATTAACACCTACATGTCCCCATACACATTTCTGCTTAATCTTTCAACAATTTCTTCTTCCCTCTCTTTATCCAAATACTTCTTCAAATGCTGTTAGAAATTACAAGGGCACCCAAAGATTGCTTGTACCCTCAAATGGCCTTCAATCAAATCAAGTCCAAGAGTTTACAATTAAAATATGATTTTGTTAAAAGAAAATTAAAAAGGTCCTGAAATTATAAATTCTGGGGTCTAAAGTCATCCTAACATGCTCAAGGGAAATCTTTATCCCCATCTCAGAAATATATCTTTCTGGATTTTTTTAATATTAATTGCACTTAGCTTTTCAACCTTCTGTGCATGGTTAAATGTCCTTTCACTTTGGCTTTTTCCCTAATTAGTGGGTGAAACTTGGGACTTTTTTTAGCATATCAATGTTAGAGAGGATATGAATTCTACATTGCACATCTGTGTGCACACATTTGCAGTGATGTTAGTCTTTGCAAATCAAGACAAATAAGAATTTAAAGTCAATCAACCATTAGGCCCCACAGTCTCTCCTGATGTGAACTGATACAAGTCTTGATTTCTTTGTTAAGAATTGATCCCCATCACCAACATCTCCTATAGCAGCACCTGTCAAGCTTTTTTAACCTTTAAAAAAAAACTCCTTCTGGAGGGCAACTGAATGTTGGGGGGGAGAAACATCTCATATGAGCAATAAATTCCTTAGTCCAAAACAGTGAGCACAATACCCTTCTTTACACCCATTTATTCAGTTTCCCACAACGCAGGAAGGACCGCCACTAAGCAAACTGCAAAGTTGAATGCAGCCTGCCAAGTTTGGTGTTGCTTACAGTTTTCTTCTTTACCCTCAATCTTGTTACAAATAATGCAAACCTGTTTTTATTAATTTACATTAAGTTCATTTAACACCGATGAAACAGACCAGAAATGGATAATGAGGAACATTTAACAAGCTCCTACATTAGGCCTAATCATGCTCTGTTTACAAGAGCTGATCTCATTCTCAGAGAAGATCCCTGTAGAATGAATGCTCCATCCATATTTAACAAGCAAAAAAATAAAGTGAGGGGAGTCACCAGCTCCCCAACAGCAAAGAAATGAACAAGCTTAATAATCTCCAATTTGGTTTTCCACTCTACTTAATGATATGGGCAATGGAAGTTTGGTGGCCAGAGTCCATGAGGAAATAGCCACAAGTACTGAAAATTTAATTAAAAGTCAGAAAACCATTGCAGTGAAGACTCAGCAGAAAGCCATTTATTTTTAAAATCTAATATATTCTTCATGACTAAAGGCTAAAGCACATGCTGACTTCCACATTTAGCTGTAACTGATTTAAGCCACTTGATGGTTTTTTTCCTTTCTTTCTTTTTCTTGTCTTTTTTTTTCTCCCTCTGCTCACAGGGTGGTGCTCAATTTGCAATGGAGCAAATTGGCAGAATTTAATTTGGTGGGTTTTTTTAACTCCATAAGAAGAATCCTCATTAAAGCCGCACAATCGGATGTATACTTTTTTTCATCATTAGCTAGCCTAACTGCAGGTAAAAGAGATACAATTATGGATTTATATAAATCCTATTGTCAATTTACAGCTGAAAGACTGGTGAGTTACCTCATTTTAAATAGGTTATTTTTTCCCTTAACCTTTCTTTGTTTTAATGAGGATTCAGTTTGTCACTGTCTGAGAAGTCTGTTTGCAGGAAAGTTTCTCAGAAATTACAAGAAGGAAAAAGTAGGTGCAGAAGAATACACTTGGCTGAATTTCAAAGCTACCTAAAAATGTGTCTGTTGCACATGGACTTTTCTGCCATATGCATTCATTGGGCACCAGGGGCAGGAAATAAGAATGTGAGAGCACATTTCCAAGGAGAGATTGACCTAGAGGGGAAGGGGGAAGGGACAAGAAGACAAAATAGAATTTATCACAGAATCTCAGGAATTCCTAATTGGAAAGGACATCAGAAGTCATCTAATCTGATCTCTATCTCTTCTAGAGAGTACCCACCAGGTAGCAATGTGACTTTTATTTTAGGCTATCTAACAAAGGGTGCCCCACTATTATTTGAGGCAACCTATCCCATGTTGGGGCACTTCAAATTGATAGAAAGTTTGTCCTGACCTCAAACCTAACTAGAGAGAGAACCACAAGAATCTTGAGACAGGACATAAAAACACACTGGCTTATGGTATACACTCCCTTTCTTAGAAAAAAAATCATCCTAATCCATTCCCAACAGATGCATTTAAAGACTCTTTACTTTTAACATCTAAGATGAGACTTAACTTGGCATTTTGCCACTGTGATGCCTTCATTCTCTTTAAGGCAATTCAATTGACCTCAACTGTACCCTCTTATTGCTGCTGCCAGTTTCATGAAAACATAGAATTTCTTAGTCATTTTACCTTCATGGTCCTTCCCACTGATTGCTCTTTGTTATACCAGATCATTATTGTTGATGAGTTCAGCATGACCCTGTGGTTGAATCATACTATTTTCTCTCTGATAGAAAGAAGTGTCAAAGAACCAGAGAAGAATGAGGCTTTGAAGTCAAAAACTGGAGATCTGAAAGAGATTTTAGAGCTCATACATTTTATCTCTCTCATTTTATCAATAACACAATTAGCTAACATTCTAATTTCCTACTAAATACCAATCAGTTATGAGAGATGGTTAGAATAAAGTTGAGATAATACATATCATAAAAACCTCAAATTGAACTCCCCCCTTGGGTTTGCTCGCAGTATACTCCACATTTGCCTATTTAATGTTTATTTACACAAATATTCAATCCTCAAGGACCTAAGTGGATAGTCGATATGACTATCCCATCCAATGGTGCAGATCACAGTCTCTTCATTTCTGAACATCCATTGTGGCTCTTGTCCCATAAGCTTGCCATAGAAGGTTGACCCAACTAGCTGAAAGCTCTTTGCTTTGCTGTGATGTAGTCACCAATAAGGTGCCAGTGGAGCATGCTGGCTATACTTTGCTCTATCCATATGACCAGTCCCAAGGTATCTTTTGGAAGCCTCAATATTCTTTTCATGAATCCAAGCTTCTCCCTAACATCAAAGCTCATGCTTTTACTAGTAATATTCTTTTGACAGTCTTGTGTGACTATGGGACATGGAACTCTTCAGTCTCCAAAGAACTGAAATTGAGAATTGCTCAAAAGGTAATGAAGAAGTATACTGTGGGTGTGAGAAGACTGCAACAAATTACAGAAGAGGAATTACAAGGGATAAGGGCATCATCAAAGATAATACCTTTATATACTCAAATCCAAACATGTTATTGTTATGCAATTGTATTTAATCCTATAACATAAATGTCCTTTCCAAAGGACATTAATTATTTAGATTTGGGAATGATATTATGATAATGCACAGGGGGAAAGTCATAATGGACAGACACAGAGTAGAAAGGACCTCCAAAGAAGATGAAGAGTGGCACCTGTGACTTTGAGGAGCTGGAAAAGGTACCACAAAAGTTGGGAAGTTACTTTAAGATTTTAAATAAAAATGAAGCATCTCTAGATGATGACAAGAGCTGACTTGCAGCCACAGTGATCAGGTCTTTTGTGAAATAGAAATTAATTTCAATCTCTAAGATATGAGACCTTATTTTAATTTTATATTAAAGACTTTTTATCCAAGTCATACCCCCTGAAAATACCCCACAGGCTCTATTCTTGATCTCTCTTTGCTCTATACTGTCACACCAAAAGTTTGTATTCTCCTTCTAGGATGTTTTTAACAATGTACAACTTCAGAACATATAAGGAGGAAGTGGAAGGGAAAAAAAATCTAGAAATCAAGGTAAGGGTAAGGGGGATATCTGGAAATCAGTTTAAATGAACAAGCATTTATTAATCACCTACTGCATGTCAAGTGCACTGCTATACATTGAAGATACAAAGAGAGGTTCAAAACCAGTTTCCAGTCTCAAGGAGTTCATCATCTAATGGGGAGACAACAGGTAAACTAGTATGGATAAGCAAGATTATGTAGAGGAATACTTGGAGATAAATCTCAGAGGGAAGGGACTTACATTAAGGGATAAGGCAGCACTAAGAGGTGATGGAACAAAATCACACATTCAATATCTCACCTTGAACACGTGTCCTTTCAAGGCACCCCCATAGTGAGAAATTTCCTACAGAATCCTAAGGTTTCAAGAAATAGTATGAAATCACATATTTTACAAGTTTGTTGACAATCACCCCATGTTGTTCTTGTTGCTATTGAGTCATTTCAGTTATGTTCCTGTTTGGGGTTTTTCTTGACATACTGGAATATTTTGCCATTTCCTTCTCTATCTCATTTTACAGGTGAGGAAACTGAGGCAAATAGAGTTAAGTGACTTGCCCAGGGTCACATTAATTAGTGTCTGAGGCTGGAAGTCGTGTTTTAATTATTCCAGGTCTAGTGTTCTATCTCTCACATCACCTAGGTGTTCTCCTATCCCATTGGTGAGCTAAAATAAAAAAAGATCCTATTTCTCATCAATCAACTCAGACCCACCACAAAGTTCTGATCTCCTTGTAAAAATATATCCTTGATCTTGAAATATAATCTTGTCATGATCCTTTTCTAGAATCACACCTTCCTACAACACTCCAATGGATTTTCCATCTCAGTAATTTAGGTACTGCTTCCAATGATGCAGATAAGCACTCCATGCTTGTCTTCTCATTGGGAGGGGGTATCTACACTCTCCCAGAACTCTTCCATAATAAAAATCACTCAATATTCCAGGAGCCTGCTTCTAAATCATTTAAGATTATGTGGAGATGAAGACCATCAATGGTGACTAGTTCACATTATGCCTTCTTTTCTAAGCATACCTTTCCTAGGTGACATTTTTAATATCACTTTTTGAATGTAAGTCAAATAAACTAGCATTTCTGCAGTCCTTTATGGCTTCCAAAGAGTTTTACAAGTATTATAAGATTACAAGTCATTCCCCAATTGATAAATGGGCAAAGCATATGAACAGGCAGTTTTCAGAAGAAGAAATTAAATATATTTGTCATGTGAAAAAAATACTCCAAATCATTTTGATCAAAGTCAATGAATTAGAGACCCAACTTGCTGAAAGCTCTTTGCTTTGCTGTAGTGACAATTGTTTTGTCCTGAGTGTTCTTTTTTCTTTTTATATTATCTAAAAGATCTCATCTGTTTCCCCCTCCCAATGAGAAGACAAGCATGGGGTGACAAGACAATGATTAGAGACAATTACGTACAAAGAAAGTTTTCATCTTTTTTTGTAAGCTCTTGAGTTCTTTATTTTTTCTTCCACCCTCCATTCCCTCCCCAATCCCATGGCAGTGAACAGTCTGGGGAAAAGATGTATGTGGATATTCCTGTTTAACATATTGACATATTGATACTGTTGTGAAAGAGGAAAAAGAGCTATGGGAGAAAACCATGAGATAGAAAGGAAAAACGTAAAAAGTGAATATAGTATGCTTTGCTCGACATTCTGACTCCATAGCTGTTTTTTTCCCTCTGAGTGTGGATTGCGTCATCCATAGCAGATCTCTCAGGATTGTCCTTGATCTCTGAATTGCTGAGAGGAGCTGCATCAAGCAGAGTTGATCATCTCACAATATTTTGTTAATGAGTACAATGTTCTCTTAGTTCTGCAAGTCTTCTCCATGCTCATAATTTGTTATAGAATATTAGTATCCCACAACATTCATATACTATAACTTGTTCAGCCATTCCCCCAATTGATGGCATCTCCTCAATTTCCTATTCTTTGTCACAACAAGAGTGGTCATAAATATTTTTGAACATGTGATATTTTTGTTATGTTTTATACTTTCTTGGGAATGTAGTCCAGGTATTGGTATTGCTGGATCAATTTTATTGCTTTTGGGGGATAGTTTCAGATTGCTTTCCAGAATGGCTGGATCAATTCACAACAATACCAACAGTATGTTAATGTCCCAATTTTCCAACATCCTCTCTGACATTGATCATTTTTCATTTTTGTCATCTTAGCTAATCTGATTGATGTGAGGCGATACCTCATAGTTTGTATTTCTCTCATCAAAAATGGGGAAAAAGTATTTTATTTTTGTTTTTAGTATCAAGACCCAAATTATGCTACAGAGGCAAACTAAAGAATGCCCATCAGCTAGGGAATGACTGAACAAGTGGTATACAATTGTGATGGAATACTATTGTGCTATAAGAAATGATGAGCAAGGTGATTTCTGAAAGGCTTGGAAGACTTGCATGAATTGATTCAACATGAAATGAGCAGAACCAGGAACAGTGTATATAGTAACAGCAATATTGTACAATGATCAGCTTTAAGAGATTTAGTTTTTCTAATAATACAGTGCTGATAAAATTGAAAAGGACTTATTAGGGACAGCTAGGTGGCGTAGTGGATAAAGCACCAGCCTTGGAGTCAGGAGTACCTAGGTTCAAATCCAGTCTCAGACACTTAATAATTACCTAGCTGTGTGGCCTTGGGCAAGCCACTTAACCCCATTTGCCTTTCAAAAACAAATCTAAAAAAAAAATGTGAAAAGGATTTATTAAAAGTTGCTATCCATATGCAGAGAAGTAATTGATAGAATCTTGGTGCAGATTGAAGCATACTTTTTAAATTTTATTATTCTTGACTTTTTTGGTCTGAATATTCTTTTACTACATGACTAATATGGAAATGTTTTGCAAGACTACACAGATACAATCTAGATTAAATTTTTCTCTTTTCAAGAAGGGGAAAGGGAGGGGAGGGAATTTGGAACACAAAATTTTTAAGCAACAAAAGTAATTGTGAAAAATTTTTAAATTAAATTACCTTAAAATTATCTTGAAAAATTATCTTGACTGCTGTGTGTGCAATGGATTAGAGTAGAAGAATGGAGGCAAGGAGACCAATTAGAAGACTATTGAAATAATCCTTGCAAGAGGTAATGATAATTTGAATTAAAATTGTGACTGGATGAATAGAAAAGGACATATATAAGGAATGTTGGGAAGATAGAAATGACAAGATTATATTTGGGGTGAATGAGAGTGAGAAATTTTAAAAGATACTGAAGTTGCAAGTTTGGGTGACTGAGAGGATGATGATTCCCTCAACATTAATATGAGAATTCAAAAGAAGGAGAGAAAAGACAGAGTTCTGCTTTGGATTTGTTGATTTTGAGATGCCTAAGGGACATCCAGTTCAAGATGTTTAAGAGGCAGTTGGTGATGTAAGACTGTAAGTAAGAAGCAAGGCTAGAGCTGGTTATATAAATCCAAGAATCATATACACAGAGATAGTTGAATTCATGGAAACAAATGAGATCCCTTAGATAGTATAAAGAGAAAAAAGAAAACTCAGGACAAAACTTGGGGGGGGGTGTTCATGGTTATGGAGTATGATGTAGGTGAAATAATAGCAAAGGAGATTGAGGAGTGATCAAATTGAGGCTAATGACATAAAAATCTCGAGAGGAGAGTATCCAGGAGGAAAAAATGATCCTCAGCCTCCAATGCAGCAGAGAAATCAAGGAAGATCAGGACTGATGAAAAGTCATTAGATTAAACAATTAAAACTCACTGCTAATTCTCCAAAAGACATTTTTAGCTGAATGATGACGTTGGGTCCAAATTACAGAAAGCTTAGAAGTGAATGAGAGGAAAAGTGAAGGTACCTGATATAGATGACTTTCTCAAGAAACTTAGCTACAAAGAGGAGGGAAGGTTGAGGAAAACAGCTAAGGCAGATGGCAAAATCAAGGGATATCTTCTAGGATAGGGGAGGCATGGTTGTGTTTTTAAGCAGCAATGGATATAATAGAGAAAAGAAAAAAGATAAGAGAGAGTGGGATTATAGTGGGAACAATTTACTAAAAAATATGATTCAAAAGTATATGTAGAAGGGTTGGTTTTGGCAAGAAAAAAGGGCTACCTTTTTATGTGATGTAGGAGTAAAGATAGTAGAGCAAGATATCAGAATGGCTTGACATGACGAAGAGAAGAGAAATGGGAGTTTTAAGTATATTACTTAATTTTTTTCTTTTTGTGAGATAGTCAATGACTGAGAAAGTGGGGGCAGACACTGCTGTGGAGAACCTGAAGAGAGACCAGAAACTTTGGAATACCTTTGTGGAGAGTAAGATAGTGAATTGATTAGAAAGGAAAGTGAATTGATTAAAAAGGAAATAGTTCAGTTCATATCAAATATTATTCATTTGTAGTGGTCCAATCAACATAGCTTCAAGATTTCTTCTAGATCTATTCAGAAGCAAATAAACAGCAGTAAAGAACAGATGACAAAATTATTCCAGGGTTGTGGTTTAGCAGGACTTGACCAGTAAAAGGGCAAAAGAGCTAAGGATTCAAAAATAGAGAATAGGTAGGGTTCACCAAGCAAGTGATGGACAAGAGAATAAATATATAGCATAATAGTCTGGGAAAGGACAGAGTAGTAGAAGCAACAGAAGTCACGGATGAGTTCAGGTTCATAAGACCTAGACAAAGATAACAGGATAAAAGATTAGGTTCAGAGAAAGAATTTTTGGCCTTTGTGACCAAAAAAAGTAGAATAATGGATGATGACAAGCAAATTCTCTTTGTAGATCTGAGGTGGAGTGGAAAATCATAGAAATTGAATAGATTTAGGAAATGAAAAGTTATTTGAGAGAACATCAACATGACTTTTGAAATCCTCTAGTAAAAGGATAGGTGATAGGGAAGAAAGAAAGATTATATGTCAAATACTGAATTCATTTAACTCAGGAGGTCAAAAGATAACAATAATCAAGATCTGGATTTGGTGAAAAATTTAAATAATAGGAGGAGATACATCCTAGGGAAGGTGAAAGGGGGAGAATGTAGAAATGATCATCAGGAACAAGAAGGATTTGTTCTCCCCAATATGACAGATGATTTGTTTGAGGATGGAAGGAATAGATGAAAGATTAACTGTTCACTTTATAACTTTACTAGCCAGGGTATTTGATAATATAATTGTTTATGGCATCTACAGTCTTCTTGAATGTCAGCTGCTTTGAACTTTTTATTTTCTGTGAGAAAGAGCACCCCACCCTGTCTTTGGAAAAGGAGATGAGGAGTTAATTGGATGTCCAAAATAACCTTTGTTAAGCTCTGTAATAAAAATTCTTTTATCTAATGTAGCCAAAATCCCTGTTCAAAGTTCTTAATGATGTTGGATTTTAAAAGGATCAGTAATAGGGATGACATGAACGTACAGATTGGGAAGTTTTGTGGTCCACTGGACTGTATTTTAATGACATCTTGATTTAGAAGTTGAAAATTATTCCCCTGAGATTTCAAGGACAGAATCATTCAATGAGAAGGGACTATGGAAACATCCAAGGAAAGTTGCTATGGGGGACAGTTTTTCTACCCAGTAGCAAAGGGACCAATGAAACTATGAAGTTGGGGTTTTACCAGTGTTTTTGAAGACCTTTCTTCATGACATATATCATCTGCCTGAATGAGCTAGTGTAATTTTTCCCCTACCTGATTTATGGCATTTTATCTTTCACTTATTAAGTCAGAGAGAGTGATTAATTAAAAGTGCAATAGATGGTAATCAAGAATAAAAGAAAATAATTTATAATTCCCACACAGCTCAGAAAATAATCCTGAATCTGCCAAATACACCTATATTTTCTGTAAGGCCTAATATGAAAATAAATATGGAATAGGAACTGAATAGAAAAATGGATGGTATTCAGAAAATATTTTAATGTTCTAGTATTGTCAAAGTTCAGAAGTCTGAAAAGATACATAGGATCAGCTCCATTTTAAATCGGGTCATGGTCTTTAAATTGGGGGTTTAATCTTTGGCTTGGTTCAGTTCATTAGAATTTATTACTTGCCATTCCAAATCACTAATAATCAGAAAATGCAAATTGAAACAATTTTGAAGTTATACCTCATGTCTAAAAAATTGACAAAAATGAAAATGGGCACAATAAAACCCTTTTGAAACCATTAAGAAAACACTGTAAGGGGCAGCTAGGTGGTGCAGTGGATAGAGCACTGGCCCTGGAGTCAGGAGTACCTGAGTTCAAATCTGACCTCAGACACGTCATAATTACCTAGCTGGGTGGCCTTGGGCAAGCAAGCCACTTAATCCCATTTGCCTAGCAAAAAACCTAAAAAGAAAAAAAAGAAAAAACTATAGGACTTTGATAGAAACACAATTAAACTGCTCATATTTTCTGATTCAACTATTCCAGTACTTGGCATTTACCCTCAAGAAGGATATGTCTAAATTTATTTATACACATACATACATACACAAACACAAATCTTCATAGTAAGACCATTCGTGGTAACATGTAAAATGAGAGGGTGGACTTAATAACCTATACTTTTCTATTCCAAATCTACGATCCTGTGATTCTGAGATTCAAAGTAGGGGCTCATTAAATTATAAATGATAATAAAAAAATTGATGTTAATATACTAATTATTTGTGCCTAAAGAAATAATGAAATGAATGTCAGAAAAACTTAAGATTTACCTGAACTTCCACAAAGCAAAGTGAGCAGATGTACACAATAAATGCTACTATGAATACAATGTATGTGTACAATATACACAATAAATGCAATTATGTAAAATAAAACATCAAAAGATATCAGGATTCAGATTAATGCAGTGATTAGTTTTTATTCTAGAAGACTAGTGATGAAACATTCCTGGTTCCTTGTAATAAACAAATGGTGAACCACAAATGGGAATGAATTATATGCAACTGGACATGTCAATGCTTCAGGATATGACAAATTGTATATCTCTGTTATAAGAGAGGATTGCTTGATATAGGAATGCAATATAGGAAAGTGACACTGATTTTTTTAAGTACCAATAAAATATTTTTAAATTGCTGCCATTTGGATTATTTGGTTGGTGGTTTCTTTATGTTTGGGAATCCTAGTTTAGTCAATATCCCTGAAATAAATAAGTTACTATTAAAAACAAAAGAATGTTCAACTTTTGAAAAATCATTTTTCTTCTCTGAATGGAATATTGTTGGGATTTTTTGGTATGGTTTGGTTTTCATCAAAAGACAAGATACCCGTTTAATTGGGATACTATTGATCTAACAAAAAAGGCCTTTTTCAGTGTAAGCTGGGATTGTCTTTCCCAAGATGAGCTAGGTAGGTGGAGAATGACCTAAAAAGAGTAACCCTTACTGCCTAAATCATATCACAGAAACTACCTTCTTCAGACAGTTACTTGGGGGAAGGGCATATTTGGACAGAGAGGGCAAGGGAAGCTGAAAGAAGGGCGAGCATCAGTCAAGATTGCTCCTATCACACAACTGGCAGAGTTCAGGACCCTCCTCACTAACTGAAGGTCACAGTGTTCCCTGGAGTCAGTTTAATAAATAAGAAGGTGATGAGTATGCGAGTGTTGAAGCATGAAGACATTTTTATGGATCTATTTTCTGAAATCCTGAAGATTTTTTCCCCTCCACTAACCTTGTTGGACTCCTCATTGGCACTGCTGAGGTCAACTCAAACAGCCTGGGTAAAGAACAAAAAAGTCCACTTTACCCTCCCATCTCTTAAGTAAAGGATTTTCCCTTCTCCACTTGTTTTAATTGTGAAGAAAGAAATGCAACATAAGCAATGTAAAAAAAATGAGTCTTGCCATATAAGAACACAGAGCAAAATATCTGAGAAAGGTTACACCTCTTTAAGGATGCAAATTGATAATGGAGCTTTATATCAAAACAACAGAGCACTGTTAATTTTTTAAAAGGTGCAAATTGCTAATCTTACTTAAGGCTTTTTCCCCCCCATTGCTTATTAAGAACCAAGAACACAGAAATTTTACACAAAATAAACTCTTAAATAAGAAAACTGATCAACATCAGCTGTACTGGAGTGCTCGTTTGGATCTCCCGAGAGCCACTGGTGCTAGTTGAGATGGGTTTACCTTGAATGGTATGCCTCCAAGGCATAGAATCTCCCATTGTTGCAGAAAGTGAAGACTGACCATTGCCTCATCAGTGTTTATTCCTGGATACAGCCAATGGCAAATTCAGAACTTGTCCTTCTCCATCCAAACATTAGAGGAATGGGGTGGGAGATAGTGGTAGAAGACAAGAAAAGAAAGCAATTGAGCTAGCATTAACTCTCCAAAAGGGGAAAGGGATCTGGAGGCTTAAAAACCCAAGTCCAACCATGAGAAGGATCATGTTCCTCACCCTACCCTCCCAATTGTGTTATTATCTTGTAAACATGGGCAAAACACTTAGAGACAGGATGAAGTGAAGTTGTAAATAGAAAAATTGGAAGGGGAGGTATAGGAGGAATGAAGATGATAACTTTGTTCTCTAATAATGAAGAAAATAGAACACTGGATCTGGTCACGAAGACATAAGTTCTAATTTAGCCTTAGACATAACCTTTATGCACCTCAGACACATCATCTTAGGAAAATTCTAAAGATCACCTGGCAAGAAAAGATATTAGACACTGAGGTCACAAGGGGATCAGAAGAAGTAGGAGGGGAGGCTAGGTGGCAGAGTGGACAGGCCCTGGAGTCAGGAGAATCTGACATTTAATAATTACTTAGCTGTGTGGCCTTGGGCAAGACACTTAACCCCACTGCCTTGCAAAAACCTAAAAAAAAAAAATACTCGAACACCCTGATGGTCTCTCTTAAGAACTTGAGAACTGATTTGCGGCATGGAAGACCCTGGCACAGGACCACCCAGTATAGCGTGCTCTCATCAGAAAGGGTACTGTGCTCTATAAGGAGGGTAAAGGAAACATGAGATATGTAAGTTTTAGAGTAAACACCCAGGCATTCACATGGACTATTTGTGCCTCACTTGACACTTAAAGTAAGGAAATCTTTTGTTGGAAATCCTTTGGGGATCAACAAAACCTTCTCTTAGAGTTTCCATTCCCAAATAATCTTTCTAGTCAAGCTGCTAGCCCTGGTCCTGAAAGAAGCAAAAAGTAAAAGTTACCCTAATATTATATAGTCCCTAAGAGGGGAAGCTAGGTAGTACCATAGTGAATAGAGTGCTGGCCCTGAAATCAGGGAGACTTCTCTTCCTGAGTTCAGATCTGACCTCAAAGTTGTGTGACCCTGGACAAGTCATTTCAAATCTCTGTCTACCTCAGGTTCTCAAACTATAAAATGGGGGTAAAAATTGCATCCACCTCCCAGAGTTGTTTTGAGGAGCTTCCATTGCTGTCTCTGCTTCCATAGAGCCTACCACACAGGACCTTCTATGAAGTACATCTGTGAAGATATCTGTCCCAAAAGTACCTTGGATAAGTCCAGTTCCTGCCTTTAACCATAAAATTCCACTCCCCTTTCATCTTATTGGAATGCTTTGTTTTGTTTTTTTATTTCTTTCTCCCAAAATTCTCCACCCAAGATCGACCTAAAAGATCACGTTCATCTGGTTTCTGCCAGAATTCATAAAGTCAAAGACACATAGATCTAGAGCTGGAAAGCATCTCAGAAGCCATCTAGGCCAACTTTGTCATTCTTGTGGTTTTCAGCTGCTTATCAGTCATGTCTGACTTCATTTTGGGTTCTTTGCAAAGATATTAGAGTGGCTTACCATTTCCTTCTCTAGTTCATTTTACACATGAGAAAACTGAGGCAAGCAGGGTTAAGAAACTTGCACAAGGTCATTCAGCTAGTAAATATCCATGGTCAGATTTGAACTCAGAAAGATGAGTTGGCCTAACTCCAGGACTAGTGCACTATCCACTATTGTGCCACCTAGCCCTCCTTACCTCAATTTAGATATGGGAAAATGAAGTTCAGGAAGAAATGTGATTTACCCACAGTCATATAGGTAATAAGAGGCAGAGGCAGAATTCAGAATCTAGTCTCAGCACCCTTGCTACTTTACTGTGCTGTCCCAAATTTCTGGCTGACTTTTCTTTCTCCACCTTGATTTCCTATCCTTTATTCTATGTATCTGTTTTCATATTATAGCCACGTCCCTAGAACTGTCAGCTCTTGAAGGGAAAGACTTTCATTTTTGTCTTTGCAGCCTCAACTTCTAATAAAGTGCCTGCTGAATATTTCTTAAACTGATTGGAATGAAATTGAATGATTTGGAGATAAGATAGAGGAGTTTGTGGAGAAATTTTCTCTCATCAGTGATTACTGAGCCTTCCAAAGTGGTCTTCTCTGAATCCCATGAAAAAAATGATCAAAATCCACCTTTTGACTTGAGTTCAATCCATGTTCACATAACACAGGTTTACGAAATTCCATCCCCTCTCTATATCTTTATCTAGGTTATCTTGCTCACCCATACCTGAACTGCATTCCTCTTAGAACTTCAAGGCTCAAGTCAAGGGCTATCTCCTACTAGAAGTCCTTCCTGATTCTCCCCATTTCTGTTATCTCCTGATCCCAAATTGCTTTTGCATTTATTTGACTCTATAAAAAAAGGATCATGGGGGAGTAGCTAGGTGGTGCTACATAGAACATGCTTCCTGAATTCAACTGAAAATGGCAATGTTTGCATGGTCTAACATAGAAAAATCGGCTCCTGAGTTCCCTAGACTAGGCTACTACCATCAATTTGCTCTGTGACTTGAAGAAAGTGACAAACTGCATGCCTCAGTTTCCCAACATAGAAAACTAGAAACTGGAACAAAGCTTGAGGCTGCCCTGCAGCCCAGAAAGAATGATCAGTTAGAATCCCCAGCAGCTCAGCTGCTCTCTTTCTGCTCTTCCAGCTACACCAATTCTCATATAGCCTTATGTCAGGATAGTGCTTAGAAAAGATAATAGACCTCTCTGAGCCAGAGAGTATTTGAAGGGCATCCTGAGAGACACAGATGGATTTAAATGCATGGGAAACTGATGGATGGGTTGAAATCTGGTTTTATTCATTCAGAAAGAATGAAGCCAGTGTTTACTTTGTCCTCAATGTTGTTCTGGATACTTTGAGTTTAAAAAAAAAGATACACTATGATCCCTGCCTTTTGGGAGCTTCAGGGTTCACTGGGAAGACCACATATGAAACAGATGGACAATAGCAAAAGAAGAGAGCAGATCTTAAATGCTAAAAGCGCCCTTGGAAGAGGAGCAGAGGATGGGTAGCAGTGTTCAGCATAAACTTGGGAAAGAAATTAGGCTTTAAACTCTAGGGAAGACTAGGCAGAACTCAACTAGCATTGAGACGCTTTATGGTATCATAACAAAGCCCCAGACCTGGGGCAAGAGAGATCTGAATTCTAACCCTGGCTCTGATATTATCTGTGAAACTATGAGCAGATTTTGAATCAACCAATCAATCGACAGGCATTTCCTGTGTTGTTCTTATTGAAGAATCTTATACTTTAATCAACCCTCCAAGCTTCAGAGTTTCTTTCATTTTAATATGTGAATGAGGGAAGGGAATAAGGTATTTGCAAGGTTCCTACTATGCATTGTGCTATATGCTTTTTGCAAATACCTCATTTAATCCTCATGTGACCCCATAAGCTACATGCCCCATTTCGTAGTTGAGGAGACTGGACTTGGAGTAAGGAATCAACTTCAGACACCAACTAGCTGAATGACCCTGGATAAATCACTTAACCTTGTTTGCCTCAGTTTTCTGTAAAATGAAGTGGAGAATGAAATGGTAAACTACTCCAACAGTTTTCCAAAAACAATCCCTAATTGAGGTTACAAAGAGTTGGATGCAATTAAAACAAAGGAACAAAAAGATATATAAAATGTAAGTTGTTTGAGGACTAGGAAGCTCTTTTGTTTGTGTCTTCCTTTTTCAAAACCTAGTACAGTGTTTGGCACATATGAGAAGCTTAATAAATACTTATTAATTGGTTGGAGGTTTTTTGGTTTGTTTTTGCAAGGCAATGGGGTTAAGTGACTTGCCCAAGGTCACACAGCTAGGACATTATTAAGTGTCTGAGGCCGGATTTGAACTCTATCCACTGTGCCACCTAGC
Organism: Macrotis lagotis; assembly: GCF_037893015.1. Lineage (NCBI taxonomy): Eukaryota > Metazoa > Chordata > Mammalia > Peramelemorphia > Peramelidae > Macrotis > Macrotis lagotis. The sequence goes on along the minus strand of NC_133659.1, from coordinate 37,329,133 downwards.
CACCCCAATTGACTGATTTTAAATTGAAATAATAATGAGAAACTTGGTGCCTACCTACTTCACAGTCATTAAGAGAAGAGTCGAACATAAGTTCATAGATTTAGAGCTCAGAGGAGACATTAAGGACTATTTGATCCATATTCTCCACAATTCACATTTTATAAGCCTTAAATCACTATATAAATGTGAACTAGCTATACCAGATTTTAGTTTGTATCTATTTGAGGGCTAACTGTCTAATCACAGAATAATCTTTCCATATTTCTATTCCTAAGTGTGATTCTCAGCTATGCCAAAGAAGGCTATGCTACTGCTATGTGCTCCTTCCCTGCTAGGGTGAGGGTAAAGAAGGTAACCATCAGACATCCCGTTTCCCTGGTCCCAGTGGTGTAGCATCCCCAGGGAAGAAAGGGAATATCAAAGGTATGGATGCTTCCTGCAACCTTCCAAAGGGAAGTCAGGAAGGAAAGCAAGATACCAGATTCCGAGATAGAGAAGGGATGGGCAGAGATAGAGAAGTTTCCAAGAGCAAACCAGAAGGGAGGATAAATGGGACAGATGGGGAAGAGTTTGGATGAAGGGGAAAAGCCAGTCCAAGTGAGAGAGCCATGACAATGAGGGAAAGTTAGAGTTGGTTTAAGAGCAATAAAACAGCACCATGACTTGTGGAGAAGAAAAAGGAAGCTCAGGAAACTAATAAGAACCAATTAGAAAGAAAGTGAAAAGACTTAGTCAAGGAGGATGGTGTTAAAAAGTAAATGAAGTGGAAATTTTTTCAAGTGTTAAACTCTACCCAAAAACAGTATGAGGGAGGATTTTCACACTGTGAATCTTAAAAAGAGTGAAGAATAGATATAACAAGTCTTTTGCCTGTGTTTATATGGTAATAAAACAATGCTAAATCATAATTAAAGCACTTTACCAACACTAATTAAGGTAGGTAGGTCAATATTATTGGCCTGGTGTGTTTTTTAAAGAAGGAAAAAAACTTGGAACCAAGGAGATTAAGTGACTCAACAGGATCACACAGTGATTGTGTTTTTCCAGAAATGATCTATGTAAGTTGTGTTAGAGAAGAAAATTGGGTTTGAAGCAGAAATTTCTCAAAACCAAAAGGGAAAAGAAATCTAATCTAGGAAGAGACCAAAGGGAGTCTGAGAGTCTTTTCTACCTTCCTTGGGAGGTATGCTTAAAATGCACCTCAATACTTAACCTGAGTTCAACACAATGGGTCCTGATATGACCAAGAATAAAGACAAAGGAAAGGGAATGGTCCCACTCCACAGCAAGCAGAAGGAACATCCAGAATCCATTTGGGAGAGATGTGAATAGCCAAAATATGTTGGAAAAAGTCAAAGTGAGGCAAAGTAGCAAATGGGTAAATGGAGGTGTCATCATTGCTATCTTCTCAAATCAATACCTCTATTGCTGCATTTAATAGTAACACACTCCACAACACATAGCAAGACTTTGCTCTTATCCTGGAATGCCATACTTGCATCTTGAATAAAAAATTGAACAGTATTACCACACCATATAAATTAAAAAAAAAACATTTTCCCCATGAGTACTTACCTGAATTCAATAATCGGCACTTTTAAAATTAGGTAGCCAAGACTTCACTCCAGTTTTTCTATATTTACAAAGGAAACACACACACACACACACACACACACACACACACACACACACACACACACACAATTGGTTCTCCATATCATTATACTTCATTGTTGTTCAGTCTTTTCATTCCGTTCTGATTCTTCATGACCCGATTTGGGGTTTTTGTGCCAAAGATATTGGTTTTCCATTTCCTTCTCCAACTCATTTTAAAGATGAGGAAGCTGAGGCACATAGAATTAAATGACCTGCCTAGGATCACACAGCTGCTAAGTGTCTGAGGTCAGATTTGAACTCACAGACTTTTCCTGACTTCAAGTCCAGCTCTCTCTCTCTCCATTACACTACCTAACTGCTCCTACACTTCTTGGATCACAAATTTAGCACTGAAAAAGACCTTAGATGCAGTAGTTCTTAACTGGTGACTGTGAATTGTTTTATTGTTTCCATATTTTAATAATCTTATCCCACATAGTTGATTTCCTTTGTAATTATGTGAATTTTAGTTTATGCATGTAAAAACTTTTTTCTGACAAGAGATCTATAGATTTTATCAGACTGCAAAGGGGCTCATAAGATAAAAAGCCTTAGCATCATTGAGTCTAGTCTCTAAATTTTACAGATAAAGAAATTGAGATCTAATTAGATTAGATGACTTGCCCAAGGACACACAACTAGTAAGTGGTTGAAGTAGGATTTGAACCCAGGTCTTCCTGACTTCATCTGTCAATCTACCCTACATATACTAAAGGGATAGATATATATTATGTCCACTGATAGAATGTAGGCTCCATGAGGACAGATAATGTTTTTGTTTTTATACCCTACCACCTGAGGGTTGGTACATAATAGATGTTTAATATCTGTTAGTTTATTGATTACTGTTTTATTATTTGTTGAGAGATAATTATTTAGTTCTCCCAGGGACCTGTGATTTCTTGGATCCTTGCTGTACTGAAGCAGATCACAGTTCCTCTATGCATTAGTATAATGTCTTTGAGATGTGCCAAACTCTCAGAGATAAAACATGCATCTCCCCCAAGCCAAGTTGATGATCATCATCATCAAAGTTAGATGATCAGGTCTTTGGATGACAAATAGATTACTTAACATCAGTACTTAAAGCCTATGTGTAAAGCCTTTCCAATTTGATATGATCTTTCAGAATCTGTGCTCCATGTAGACCTCAGACCCACTCCCTGCCATGATGAGGCATCCATTAAGATTTGAATGGATGTTAAAGTCAATTATTTTTCCAATCATTTTTCAGATTTTCCAGAAATCATTCATGTCTATACTATTTCTAAATTTTCAGTTCTCTTCATTGACAAATTATATGAATTCTCATCATTGCAAGGCACACTGAAAATAGGCTTAGCCACCCCCTCTTCAAAGGGATTGGTCCATGATTGGGAGGCGAATGTATAAAATTCAAAGTAGACACCCCAGGTGGCTCTCTTTCATTATATAGTACATCCTCAATGCTCTTTGGTTGGAGGCTTTTCAGGAGAATCAAGTGAATGCATACAATCTCCATAGACTCCAAAGAGGGATTTCATTGACCAATTAGCTCAAACCATAGTTTTAAGAGAATCTACTCTATAACATGACAAGTGATCATGGATGGCAAGTGATCATCCAAGCTCTTCTTGTAGTCTTCCAACAGTGGGGATCTTACCAACTCAGCCCATTCCATTTTTGAATCTCTTTAGTGGTTGATAAAGTATTCTTTTTCTTGAGCCAAAATGTGTCTCTCTGTTACTCCCACTCATTATTCTTCCTTCTCACCTCTAGGATCAAAGAGATCAAAATAAATCTTTCCCCCTCTTCCATAAAAGTAGCTTTCAAAAATATGATGGAACACCATGAAGCACCTTTTGTGTGTTAGACAATATTTGTTGTTGCAGTTGGTATTACTGTTATAAATGATAAAGATATATATGGCACATAAAATGGATGCAAAGTGAGAGAGTTATTATAGTGTAGAAAACTAGCTCTAGTGCCCACAAGAGCTGAGTTCAAGTCCTGTCTCTGACACAATGGGTCATGTGACACTGGATAAATCACTTCACTTTATTTTAGAGTTTTAGAGTTTCATATAAGTTGAAGAGATGGTATCAATGAAAGGGTAGGCACCAAAGAAACCACAGATTCGAGCCATCCCCCTTCCATCTCAAAATACCAAGTTATTGGTCCAGAAGGGCATTAACAACTAGCGGTAATCAGGAAAGGCATCCAATAAAGTGGCAACACCTTGGAAGTGAGCTTTGAATACAACTACAGAATTCGAGAGGCGGTGCTCCTGTCCTCCCTATGTTTTCCTTTCTCCATAACAAGCATCTATAAACTATTTCACTATATCTTCCCATGCCTTGGTATTGAGTTCCCGCATCAGTCTTGTTTTCTTTCCCCATGTGTACTACAACTTGTCAGTAGTGTTTCAAAAATACCAAAATATTGCAGAAGGCATTGTCTCCAATTCCAGAACCATCTTTTCCCCTACATTATTTCTGAAATGGAGATTTGCTATAATTCTCATTGCTAGCAGGCTCAACATTCTGTTGCTCAGTTTTTCTTTGATAGGATGGGGGTTGGGGGGCTGAGAATATAATCTCTGTTATAGATTGCTACTGGCAGCATAAGGTAAGAATAGTGGAGAGAGTACCAGACCTGGAGTCAAGAGCACCTGAATTTAACTCTAAACTCACACGCTATCATGTGACTTTAGTTTCCTCAACTGTAAAATGGAAATAATGATGTCACTTAACTTCTAGGGTTGTTGTAGGGATAAATGAGATCATTGTAATGCACTCAACACTATACCTAGTACATGGTACTATATAGATGTTTATTATTGTTAAGTGAGTTTTTTCTATCCTGTGATTTTTGCCACTGTTGAGTCCTAATTGTCCAGAAAGATATCTTTAATCTGAAATTACCAGATTTCTGCCAGCATCTATTTATGAACAGCAATACTCTCACTATTACCTGCAAAGAAGTCTTCTACAGAGCTGTAGCTTCCAGATACTTTTTAACCCCTCTTCTACTTTTTCTTCTTACAAAGTAGATCTCAGAATCTGTCAGCTCCCATCATCACTATATTAGCTCTTTCCTTTGTTATTATCTTCTCCCCAGTATGTTTTTCTTAGGAAAAAGAAATGGTCAAGAGTTAAAACTCATTCCAGGATATACCAACATACCTAGATCTATCTAGAGCCCATGTTCTGCATACATCTAGGCAACAAAATCAGTAATTTTTTGGATGAATGAAGAGCATATTCATCAGAGTAAATTAAAGCAAGGGATGAGATTTGAACTTAAACCCTCCACATTTTCCTTAAGAATGGCTGACTTTGGATTTCCCTTTCCCCAAAGTACTATTCATTTGGCAAAACCTATTTTCCTATATGACAGACTTTGCATTGGACAGAAAATGAATTGTTTTCAGTCAGCAGTGAAAGCAGTGAAAAGGTAAGTTTTTTCTCAGCTTTGTGCATAGATGAGGTGTCAAGACAATTTAGTATTGAGACATTCTTTAAGAGGTAGGAGTCAAAAAGAGCAAATAAATAATCCCTTGCATATATGCAACTCACCAAAAACAGGAGGGCCTTGATTTATTTTCCCCTCAGGATATATATATATATATATATATATATATATATATATATGCAGGAGTAGATGCTTCACTGTCATCTAGCTCAAGTGTTTCAATACTAAGCATGGTTTTAGACCTATAGCAACTGTCACTGTCCCATCTTCACCATATCCTAACCCAACAGATGCTTAATGGCTAATGACATCACAGATGAAAGAAACAGGCTCCAGCAACCAAAAGATGCCTGAAGAAGAGAGTACATCTTGTTGGATTGAAGAAAGAGAAGAATGAAAATATGCTTGTGGATAGTGATGTCACCTAGAAGGTCCCTCATCTTCCCCCCCTCTCCCCCTACCCTGCCTCCTTTTATCTCCTGCTTTATTGAGATATTGGAAGTAGAAGATACTGAGAAGTCCATAGTAGAAGACAACATTTAGAAATTCTCTAATCAACTAATTAACAAGCATTTATTCATACCAACAGTCTGCCAAGCACTATACTGGACACTGGGAATAAAACAAAAATGAAAGCGTCTCCAGAACAGCCTGTGCAAAAGCAAGGAGGTGAGAAATGTAGCATATCATTTGAGAAATGAAGAAGTCAAGTGAGTCTCTAACTTTCTTGGCACTCTTCATTCTGATGCTATTTAATCAAAAAAGCAAATAAATTGTAAAAGAACCAGGTATGGTGGCCCATACCTCTACTCCCTGTTATTGGGGTGGTTGAAGTTGGTTTCCCAGTCACAAATCTCTCCCCCTCCAGTCCATCACCCACTCAGTTGTCAAGGTGATCTTTCTAAAGCACATGCCATCCCCTACCCTATCTACTCCTGTGCAGTTCTGTTACCTCCAGGATCAAATATAAGCTCCCCGTTTGTTGTTCAAAAAAGCCTTCATAACTTGCTCCTTCTATATTTCTAGTTTTCTTTGATTTTATACTCCCCTCTCTCCCACAGAATACACTGTGATCCTGTGATACTTGCCTCTATGTTCTTCCTTGAATAAGGCTTACTTCAATCTCCTGACTCTGAGAATTCTCATTGACTTCCCCCATGTCTAGAATGCTCTTCCTCCTCATCTCTATCTCCTGGCTTCCATTTTTCTTCAAATTCCAGATAAAATCCCTGTCTTCTCCAGGAAGCCTTTTTCAATCCTTCTTAAATCTAGGGCAATTCTTCTGTTGATTATCTCCAGTTTATCCTGTATCTGGTTTGTATAGAATTGTTTGTCCTTTGTCTCCTTCAAGGACTGTGATCTCGTTGAAAGCTGGGAGTATTATGAATCTTTCTTTATAACCCAAATGTAACATAGAGCCTGGCAATAGAAGGTACTTTAGAAATGTTTTTAACTGACTGATGGACTTGAGCTCGGGAATTCTGAACTGATTTGGTATCTGTGATAGTTTTGGCATCAGTATGTGAGACCTCCAGGAGTAAGGGGAGAAGTCTTAATGCTGCCTAAGGAGATCAGAAAGAGAGAAGGTCCAACTTTCCAATCACAATCAGCAGTGGAGTTGGACCCATTAATGATCAATGCACATCTAGCCTGGATAAAATAAGATGATCTAGGGTAGGTAAATAGATAGATAGATAGATAGATAGATAGATAGATAGATAGATAGATAGACAGACAGACAGACAGACTGACTGACAAGATGGACAGACAGATGGAAGGATGGATGGATGGATGGATGGATGGATGGATGGATAGATGATGGATATAATATATAGATCTATAAATCTATAGAGATCTATAAATAATAGATAATGAATAGAGATCTATAAATAATAGATAATGAACAAATAAATAAATGAATGATTAAATGAAAAGATGAATAGATGAATGAATAAAATGAATGAATGAATGAATGACTATGTTGACAAATGAATAAATAGAAATACATAAACATATACAAAGTAGTTTCAGAGCGCCTAATGATTAGCTGGTCTTTCCTCAAGCTTAGCTGATTTTTCAAATAACTACGCCAACTTCTCCATCACCACTCTGTGCTCTAAGCACAGAAACTTCTGAACCTTTTTGAACCACAATGATGGGAATAGGAAGAATAGGAAAGTTTATCCCTAGGTAAAATTATTTTCTATATCTCCATCCTCCACCCAACAACCTGAAACTTCTCTCTGGCTCCCCAACAATGCCCTAGTTCTAAATCTATATTAGAACAATTCTTGCCATCAAAATTTATCTTTGCTGGGATACTCACCCACAGGACTAAGGAAGTTAAAAAAGCACTGGATTTAGAGTAAAAGGACTTGCATCCCTAACAATTATTATGTGGTGACCTAGGGTAAGTTTCTTTACCAATCTTGTCCTCAGTTTCCTTATCTGTAGAATGAGGGGATCTGGCTGAATGAGTGCCAATGTTCCCAGCTCTACTCAATGATAACCTTATCATTTTTTAGGTGAGATAGACTAATCTAGTCAGATAGTTCTATTTAGAATTATTTAACTTAACTTTCATTTTATAAATGAGGAAATGTGCCCAAGATCCTCCAGCTAGTAGGACTGAGAGTTTAATGGGTGACAATATTTTACCCAGGTGAAAAAAATATTGGTTTCCAAGCCAGAAGAAAATGGGTTCAAATCCCAATTCCTATACATTCTACTTGTAAGACTTTAGATGAGTCTCAACTTCCATAAGCATCAGCTTGCTCCTCTATAATATGAGAGAGTGAATGGACAACCTCTATGGTCCCTTCTAGCCCTAGGTTTATGAATTATAATTCTGTGGTTATTTCATTAGAAGAGAAGGAAATATCTCTGACTTTTGACTACATAACTTCTTATCTCTCATATTATGCTTCCATATAAGTGTGATGTGATAAAATAAAATTTGAAACCTATTTTTGGGGGGGGTGGAGTTTGCAGGGCAATGGGGTTAAGTGACTTGCCCAAGGTCACACAGCTAGATAATTATTAAGTGTCTGAGACTGAATTTGAACTCCAGTATTGGTGCTCTATTCACTATGCCACCTAGCTGCCCCAAAATTTGAAATTTTTAAGCCCTTTCACTGACCTGGCTCTTTCCAAGCACTCTCTGTTTGCCTCCTTATTCAAGATTACAAAATAGGTCTTTTTTCCTACTTATAATTACAAAGTGAGCAAAAAAAGCAGAAATAATGAAAAATTAAATTATGGAAAGTTAGGCTTCTGTAAGATATCTATTTTGCCAAACCTACTATATTCTGGTATCAGAATGTCTCAACCTAATGCCATGTGTTTCTTCTGAAATTCTGCTTCCAAGAACTTCAATGTTATTACAAGAATTAAAAAGGCCTTTCTGGGAAAGGTTACAAAGATATTTCCCCCTCCCCTCATCACAAATGTGGTGGAGTGCAAAATAACTTGACAAGTAAATGCTTTATGCTCATTGTCCCTGCCTGAAATGCCTTCTCTTTTTCTGTCCCCTTTTTGAAGCTAAATCTTAAATTCTACTTTAAAGTCCATTTCAGTTCCCATCACATTACCAGCTTTACCCTACAGTGATCTTTCCCTAGGTTACTTATACTTATACTTACTTCTATTTGTTACTTAGGTAACAATAAGTCACCTAAGCACCTCGGTTTGCAACTTTATAGCACATTCAAATTTCCCTTCTCCTTTTTCCATATCAAAATCAGTTGCCAAGGCTTGTGACCTTATCATCATCTCTTAGGAATATCTCCTCCTCTACACTCACTCCACCACAATCCTTTTTCATTCCCATTACTTCTCATCCTCTTACAGTTTCTCTCCTCTCCAATCCATTCCCCACACAACTTCCTAAATAATCTTTCTAAAATACAAGCCTCTAAATCACATCCCTGCTCTACTCAAAAAATATTTGGCAGCTTCCAGTTGCATCTAGAATAATATATCATCTTGTTCTTTGAAGTCCTTCACTGTCTGGTTCCAGTCTACTTTTTCAGTTTTCTTCTATATAACTTCCATTCAGGTAAGCTATGGTTCAGCCAAACTGACCAAGTTGCTGTTCCTAGAATTTAGCATTTTATATCCCTTTTCAATCTCTTTCCACAAGCCATACCCATAACTAGAATGTACTCCCTCCTTACAGTCAGCTATTTGGATCTTTGACTTCACAAGGCTCAATTTAGATACCACTTCCCTCATTAAACCCTACCTAATCCCTCTGAATATAAGTTTTCTGGCCCCTTTTCAAATCAATTTTTATTTGTGTGCATGTTGTTTCCTGCGCCTGCCCATAGAATACAATTATCCTAATAGTAGGGAATTTTTTTAACTTTAGTTTTTGCATTTCTATGCCTAAAATGGTGGCTTACATAAAGTTTGGTGCTTAGGATAGAATTTAGAGGTAGATTGGACCCTAGAGAATATCTAATACAAGCCCCCTTTTCTTACAATTTCTTGCCTCATCAATTCTCTAAAAAAACTGGTGTTCTTTTCACTGCACCTTCAATTTACTCCAAATTTGCTTGGTTTACTTCAAATGGTTTCTGATTGTTTTCATGCAGGAAAGATATAAGACAACCCAGGTTCCCTGAATCCAATGCCAGTGGTCTTTCCATAACTATATACGAAATATATAGAGAGAATTTTGGAATCAGAAGTACCAACCACTGAGAGAAGCTGAAAAATCCTCTCATAGGGGCTATGATTTCAAGGATTCTATAAGGCAGAGATCAGGAGGGAGAGCATCCCATACAAGGACAGTCTGCAATGGCCCATGGAGGCAAAAGTATCTAAGTATGTTTCATTTCTCTCTAGACTGTGGGTTCCTTAAGAACAGATATGATATCTTCTAAAATCAGTCCTTAGAGATCAAACCAGGGCTACTGACATGTAACAAACCCTCAACAAGGACTAACTTTTTTTTTAATTCAGTAACAACTTTCTCTGAAGAAAGCAAAGCCAGAATGGTACTTGGAGGAGAATTAGTCAATCAATCAAAATATTTTTATTAAGTCCTTGTTCTGTAGTAATAAGCACTGTGGTAATAAGCAGAAAAAATGAAACAACCCCTCTTCGTAAGGAGAAATAAGGGAATTTGCTCCTCGTCAACATAGAGTAGAATGCAGAAATTAATAGAGTTCATAGCTGGTATTTTGCTCAATACATTTTTTACATGCAGAAAAATGCACTCTATTGCCTCCACCAGGAACATAAGGTTGTCTTTAGCCATCTGGTTTTTCCTTGGAAATCAAGACATTCCAAAGAAATAACCATAGATCTCCTGATGCATCATTCTCCCAGGTCCTCCTCCCCACCAGTAGAAATGCAAAATGCCAGTTAGAAGAGCAGTCAGAGCCATTAGACTGACTGCCATTGAAGTATTCTCTCCCCACAGATGTAAAATGGGTGACTTAAATGTTGGAGGTGTGTGTTTTGAATCTTAATGAATAGAAAGAGTAGTTTAATGACTCTAGAAACCTGCCTTAATCCTACTATGGAGAAATAGACAGAAGAGAATCATAAATTTAAACTGAAAAGGATTTAAGAGACCATTCAAGCCAAGTTCCTCACTTTACAGATAAGGAACCTGAGGCCTAGAGAAAGTAAATGATTTATTGAGGGTCATATTGATAGAAAGTTCCAGAGTTAAGATTCAAAGTCCTTAGACTAATATTATTATTATCATTTAGAGCTAATATGGAATTTATAAGTCATTATATCAAAATTTCTCATTTTTAGATGAAGAAATTGAGACAAAGAGTACTTAATTGCTTTTACCATGGTCATAAAATTGATAAGAATCTGAGATAAGATTGAACCCAGGTTTTGCTGACTTCATATTCACTTTCTTTCTACTGAACCATGCAGTACTTGAAAACCACAAGGTTTTCCCCAAAAGATATAGTCTTCTACCTAGGTCAGAGATTCTTGACCTATGATCTGTGAACTAAATTTCAATATAATTGATTTCCTCTATAATCTTATGTATTTCATTTCATGCATTCAAAAACATGATTTTGAAAAAAAAGGATCTATAGATTTTCACACACACTGACAAAGGCCTCTAAGATACACAGAAAAGGCTGAGAACCCCTGGACTAAGGGTTCTGATAAAATGATTTTCTTTTAACATTTAATGAAGGGTAAAACTAAGCATGCCATTAGGCAATCACTACCATACCTCCCTCTTTCTGAGAATTTTTATAGGAGACAATACTATAAAATACTCTAAAGGAAGCTGAAATATATGGAAAAGATAGTTACTCTTAATGGAAATTAAATCCTCCCAAGGTTGTTGTGAGCACCAAACGAGATGGCATGTTCAGAGTGTTCCAAAAATGTTAGCTAATATGCAGTAAGGAAAATAGAAGTCTAAAGTTTTCAGATGAAAGCTTGATATGAGAAAGCATTCAGTTTTCACTCAGAGAATTTCACCCCCTAGCTTCAGCCTTCTTCTAATTTTGATGTCACCATGTCACCATGTCCTTTCCCTAAGGATTGGTCTATATGCATGAGAAGGTTATTAAGTTAAAAGACCTAATTTATCACCCTGGAAATCCAAACTGTGACTGAGCAGCAAGTGAGACCATTTGGCTTGGCTACCAACCTACTGTCCCATATGAGTGTCACCAAAACTCACTTAGGGAAAGTATTCATCCCTATTGTAACCCCAGTAGCAGTAGCACCTAGTTCACTCTGGAAACATCTCACAATGACATTGAAGTCTGGCAAATTTGGTTGAAATTTTCTGTCATATTTGAATGCCAGTTCAGAAAAATTAGAACCAAAAAGTTTCCTCATTTTTTTAAATGAAAAGGATGGAATATGTGATCCCCAAAATTCCTTCCAGCTCTTCAATTCTATGAGATAAGGTCTTTTGCCCTTTGATCAGAAAAATTTATTTATGAACTCACAGTCTCTTAGTGTTGGACAGTTCCTTAAAGATTATCTAAATCAACCTGTACTGAACATTAATTCCTTCTATAATATCCCCGAATGACTATCCCCTTAAAGATTTCAGTTCTTGTAGAGAAATTCACTGCTTTGACAAGGCAGCTTTTCCATTTTGGATTCGCTCCAAATGTTTAAAAGATTTTCCTCCACAAGTCTTCCTCCATTACTTCACTGAGAGGAGGAAGTAATTTTGTGCATGGCTTAAAGACTGACAAAGGAGTGTAAAATCCTACTGAGATGGAGAAACTGAGGGAAATGATGATGAGGTAGAGAAGGAGGAAGAGGAGCAAGAAGGAGGAGGAGGAGGAGGAGAAAGAAGAAGTGAAAGGGGAGGAGAAGGAGGTGGAGGAGGAGGTATCTTGGGAGGAAGAGGAAAAAGAGAAGGAGGAGGAAGAGAATTTCAATAACTAGTATTTACATGACTCTTTAAAGTTTGAGAATTTTGTATTTGTTATTTCATTTGGTCCTTCTGACAACCCTTTGTAATTAGGTGCCTTGATTATGATGATTTTCTAGATTAAGAATCAGAGAGTTTAAAGTAATTGCCTAGGGATTCATTGTTAGTAAGCAACCGAAGCAAGATTTGAACCCTAGATCTTCCTGACTCCAACTCAGTCACTTTAGTCACTGTGTCACCTACTTGGCAGCCTGACCACAGCAATAGATTATTTCTGCTATCCAAGAACCAGTCAGCTCCAGAGAGGCCCATCAATTTGAAATCATCTGATTTCAAATACAGACTAGAAGCTTACAAGTTTTGAGACCCTGAGCAAATCATTCAATTTCTCTATCCTCAGTTTCTTCATCTGTAAGATGAATGAGTTGGAATGAGATCCTTTCTAGCTCTAAATCTCTATTTTTAAGAATGCTTTAGCCATGGCTAAATAGGAAACAAATAAAAACATGAAATGACCTTCTCTTGGTAAGTTCTTAAACCTATCAAACCATTTCTAATATATAGCAAGCACTTATACACTACTATCCATTCAGTCATTTGGGGAGTTTTGCTGGGATGACAGAAGACAGGTGGAAAAGGGACCTGAGAGTTACATCCTTTTAAGATCATCTTCAAACAATCCCCTTGTTGGGAGTATTGTCCGTGCACTATCTTTGTCTTACAATCAATGAATCAGAGACTAGTATGAAACCCAAATGACACTGGATGATTTGCAAATGCTAATCAGAAGCTGTAAGAATTTCCCCATTTTCATTATTTCAGATAACCTCCTTAAGGCTGATCCCAAGTATAAGGCAGGGGCTTCAACAGCTGCCACTATCTTTTTTGAACCAAAAATAAACTCAAGAGATTGACAGGGGGAAGCTTGTAGCTGCTCCTTCAGATTCCAAAGTCAGACACGGGAATTTTTTAAAACAAAAACAAACAACCAAACCAAAAAAAAAAAAAAAAGATTCCATCTCTATCACACCCCTCCTCTATGTCAGCCCAGAACACTTCCTGAGAGTGGAGCAGTGTATCTCAGCATCTGGGCCAAATTCCAAAACATAGAATTCCAACCTGGAGCAGACCCTTCCCTAATCCATATGCATGCAGCTCCTCGCTGCCTGCCTCTTAGTATTCCTGCATGTTGCTAAACAGCTGCCATGTTGTTTCCCTAGAGAGGTGTTCCTTTATCTCCCTTACCTATCTCACAGGACTGTTGGGAGGCTTAATTAATTAATATTTCCTGAGCGCTTTGAGATATTCCGATGAAAAGTGCTAGGTGGGAGGAAAGAGGAGTATTATTAAACTATCTACCTGGAGACAAGAGCTTCCCACTGAGACTCATCTCCTAGCGACCAGAGGACTCTCTGGGATGGAGTGTGTCATCCAGGATTCTCAAATGGCAATGGCTTTTTTGTCACTGCTATCATGTCACCCCATCACCTGACAAGAGACATAACAATCAAAATGTCCCAGAAAATTAGAAGAGGTTACTCCAGTGGATCTCTGGGGGAAGAGGGAGAAAGGGGAAAGATGGATGGTTCTCAAGCGCATAATAACATTGTCAGAATCCACAGTTGACATAGGGATTTTATTTTGCCATGAAAACATCCAGAAATAAGGAAAAGAAATGGGAGAACTAGAAAGGGAACCAATACACAGAGGGAAGCTATGCAGGATGTGTAGGCAGAGGGGAGTGAGAGAAGAGGGAGGAGGAAGTATGAAAATATGATAGGGAAGAACGTGAAGTTAGGAGCTTAGCACATTGAGTCCACACCTCCCCAGTGAGTGTGCATAGGCCTGTATATGTGCGCATGCGGCCTGGGTGTGGAGGAACTTGCTTTAATATGCATTAGTTGTCACATTCTCGATACTGTCTGGCAAGCATGGTCGTATGAAAGCTGTCATTGCCGAGCTGATATTACAACCCAAGCATCTGACTGCTATAAAGGTGGGCGTGGAAATCTGGTTGTACATACATAAATAAATACATGGTTTCTCCTTAGCAGAGCAGGTGGCAGGTGACTCCTTCAGGGAACTAGAGCTGCAAGGGACCTCAAGAGGACACTGAGGTCAAATCACCTATTTTTCACATGAGGAAACTGAGACCCAGAGAGATTTAAAGAACTTGCCAAAGATCACAAAGGGAACAAGTACAATAACCAACAATCAAATTCAAGTCCCCTGACTCCATCCCAGTCAAACAATCAAGTCAAGAGAAGCTTTTGTTAATGGCTTACTATTTGATAGACACTATACTAGGAATAGTAACAGACATTAAGCACTTGGAATTTTTTAAAAAGGCAAAAGCATTATTCCTGCTAAAACGGGACTAAAATTCACAAGGATTTCCTTGACAAAGCTTCTTTCTGGCCTACCCAAAGCTCCTTTCTTAAATTTGAGTTTCTTAAAAGAAGACAAAACCTATCCCAGGATCTGATTGGTCCACCTTCCCTAATGGTATGTGGACACCAAAAGACCCAGATCCTTGGAGTCTATATCTCTCCAACTTGGTAGGTGACGTGCACCACACAAGTCACTGCCTTTCCACCAAGGGGGAAGCATCCAGAGCAGCTAAATGCCACTATGACCTTAAAGAATTAGTAAAATAAGTCTTCTTTTGTTAACTGTTCAATGACTTGTGAACGTTTCATTTCATATTAAAAATCAAGCCTGAACTAGAAGAGTGCTAATAGCAGAGCACCTACAACATGAGGCCTAGCTACAGCAGGTTGGGCAAAACCGAAATGGTCTCATAAAGCTCTATAAATAGCGAGGAATGTTTGGTGGCAAGATGGCAGATGGCAAGAGCCCTCCTGACCATGGATGTGTCATTTTCTTGATGAGACAAGGAACCCACATTCCCATTCATGCAAAATGATTAGTTCAGTAGGTGCTAGGAGAATCTCCCCAGAAGGTAAGAAAAAGCACCTAGTCCATAATTCCCTAATTGTTGTTCTATAAAAGTTGGAGTACCAGCATATTTGGCTGCTAGAGATAGAGTTCTCAGTCTTCAAAACTATTTAATGAAAGTCAAGGGGCAACTAATGGAGCAGGTGGCTGCAAAAATGGGGGTGGGGACTTCTGGGATCTTTGTAGGAGATCACCCTATGGTCTTTGACCCAGAAATTCCTGTTTTTGCTGGGATCTGAGTCATGAAATCAGAAAGAGAGAGATTAGAAATGGAATTGAGAACTTATCATGTCACTGCTCCTAAGAGATAATCAGTTGTTAAGGATGTCACTGAGGTCAAAGGTCTGAATAACTGGAAGGAAACCCTTGAAAGTAAAAGGAAGTTGAGAAAGTGTTTGGAATGAAAGATAAAGTGTCCTGGTACCTAAAATATACGAAGCAAGATGTCCAATGGGAACTTAATAGTGTGGGACTAAAGCTCAAAATAGAAAGCTAGGCCAGATGTATAGTCCTGGGAAGCATGTGTATAGAGTTAATCATTGAACCCATGAAGAGAGAATGAAATCACCAAAATGCACTAAACTAATACAGAGAGAAAAGCAGTCAAAGACCAAAGTTTGAGTCTTACAGATATCCACTGTTAGTCGGAAAATTTGGATGAAGAAACAACAAAAGACACTGAGAAAGTGCCACCAGATAGAAGGACAGAGAAATCAGTGGCACAAAAACTTAGAGAGAAGAGAGTATCAGAGAAGAGAAGGTGATCACAGCATCAAAAGCTACAGAGAAGTCTAGAAGGAGGAGACCTGGGGAAAAGTCATTAGGTTAGGCAACTGAGAGATCATTGGTAACATTGGAGTAACTTGGAGAGGAAGTACCAACCTGCCTTAAGAAAGGACATTTATCACTAGGAACTTTTAGCATGGGGATATGTACATTCAAGTGTGAGCGTGTACTTTGAGTCTAGGAGCTGTCTGTGTGAGTTCACACACACACATATGTATGCTAACACATGGCCTAAAATATCTACTAATATGGATATAAAAATAAAACATAATATATATGGCCCAAAAACATATATGATAAAATGAAATATATATATAAGCAAATATGTTGGCTCAATACTTTGTATATCACATTATTTTTATATTTGTATATGCTTTGAGATATGCACTTACATAGCATTCACATGTGTGCATGTAAATACATATATATATATATATATTTGAAAAATCTATTAAGCCAATAAATATTAGTTTATGGTTTTGTTTGAATATACACATTTTGGAACCAAAGAAATATATAATAAAGAATATAAGAATATTATTCAATATAGAACATAAGTTTCTTGAGTACAGGGGGTTTTTTACATATTTTATCATTTCATTCCTGTGGTCCTGAACTTTTCAAAAGATCAAGGATAGATAAATAGACAGGTAGACAGACACAAACTTTTGGGAAAGAAGATATATAGATATAGACATAGACATACATATACATAGATACTTAGACAACAAAGAGTGGGACAAAAACAAAGAGAAACTCATGTTTTTATATTTGGGATACATAGATAGACAGCCAGACAACCAGAAAGATATACAGACAGCCAGAAAGACAGACAATACATAGATAGATAGATAGATAGATAGATAGATAGATAGATAACCAGAAAGACAGACAGACAGAAAGACATGATAGATAAACAACAGAAAGGCAAGCAGAAATATAGACAGACAGACAAAAAGACAAACAATAGATAAATAAGCAGACAGACAACCAGAAAGACAGACAATAGATAAATATATAGACAGACAGAAAGACAGACAATAGATAGATAGATGATAGATAGATAGATAGATAGATAGATAGATAGATAGATAGATAGATAGATAGACAGATAGATAAACAGATAGACAACCAGAAAGACAGACAGACAGACAGAAAGACAGAAAATAGAGACAGACAGACAGAAAGGTGGAAAGAGGCAGAGAGGTGAGTACACAGATATTTGGGCTAGGAAGATATATACATATACACAAATATATACTTACACAAACACATAAATATTGAACACCCATTTATCTATTTGATCCAAAAATGCTTGTGTATATGTGTGTGTGACATGAATATATGTGTGTGTGTATACATTTACACATATAGATATATCTCCTTAGTCTTTTGAACAGTTCAAGACCTCACAATGATTTTTTTTATTTAAAGTAACAATCCTTGTGCTCCAGAAACATTTGTTTTACTGTGGAGACAGGGTATATGTTTAAACAAACATAATAATGAATAAGGTATGATAAGGCAAAGGAGAATTTGAAAAACCTGGGAAGAGAGGAGAGAAAGTCCAGTAGGGTTGATGAAATCTGGAGATACTCTGTGAAGGAGGGGACACTTATATGGAATATTCCCTTTGAGGCCAAGGCAGCACTGAGGACTGGGGTCATGGGCCCTGGGTCATGGAGGATGGGGAAGAGTCAGAGGGAAACAACTTGGGGGATGAGGAAGAGATTAGAAAGACAGCAGCAGAGTCAGTCAGTCATTAAGCATTTATTAAGCACCTTCTGTATGTTAGACATTGAGAAATTTGCTGCTGATCAGATTTTTTAATGAAACACAATTGCTATTTCTTTGATCCATTTAAAATTATTCCTTTTTCCCACTACCTACCCCTGCTAAAAGGAAGAGTCTTGTTCATAATCAGAAAGAAAGAAATTTGTTTTCTCTAGATAATTTAGAAGTTCTTGACCTAAATTGCTGTGATTTGCCCTGGCCAACTAGGGACTTGAGACACCGCTGGAGACACTACTCCAAAAAGAGACCATTTTTGCTTGTTTAAACCTGTCTCCAAATTGCAATACACCACTCTGAGAATTTAGACTACAAGAAACTGATGTGTGAAAGTAAGATTCCCACAGGGCTGCCCTTGGGAAACAGGGTTTGCCCTCATTTAAACAAGACCAAAGTTAAAAAGAGAAGCTGTACCTCTACCCTATTACCCTACCCCACTTGCAGACATGGGGACATACACCTCTTATATGCTTCAAACTTTTCCACAACTGAAGTCTATTGGTCTTATGAGTATGGAAGTCACACGAACAGAAGTGGGAGCCCTGTCTTAAGGCTTTGAAAGATGAACACTAAACATTGGTGGATGACATTGTTGACCTCAGAAATCTGAGCAGCCCAGTTCCTTGGACAAGGATTTTGCTTCTACTTTAGCATTCCCAGTAGACTTTTCTCTAGGATTAAGGAAATAGAGACCACTGAAGAGAAATGTCCAACATTTTGAGATGCTATTGAAGCCCTAACAAGTCAGCTTTTGTGGGATGGTGGAGTTTCCTTCCTCAGTAATTCTCTCCAGTAAAACAGAAGATAGAAAAGGCCAAAAGTTTGGCATCTGGGATTTTCTAATATTCTCAACAACAACCCTCTTCCTCCTGAACATCATACCACCAAGTATTTTATAAATTTTCATTCTACCAGCTTCTTCAGCAGGTCATTCACTTGTCAATCAACAAATTTTTATTTAGTTCTTACTATGTTTGTAGCAATTCTGTAAGATTTTAAGTTTAAAAAAAAAAGACCAATCTACAATGCAAAGAAAGTTCCTTCCTGGAATGAACCTTACATCCAAGAAATAATAGATCCAGTCAAGGAAAGGAAAAAATATGCATAGCAGTGAGAGGAATATAAAGCATAATATAATGTTCTGTGGAGTGGGGAAATGAAGCAATCAGAAGACCTTGGACCCAAGTTCTGGTTCTCCCCATCAACCAGTTGTGTGATCATAGGCAGTCTCTGAGGCTATTTTCTCTTATGAAAAATGAAAATAAACCTTATCATCCTTCATCTTATGAATGAGGATCAAAGAAATAATGTATATAAAAATTAAATGCTTTGTAACAATGATAAGAGCTAGCATCTATATGACCAGATTTAAGGTAACTAAAATGCTTTCCATAGAAATTTGATTGTTATAACAACCCTGGGAGGTAGACATTCTTATTAAACTCTTTACAGATGAGGAAACTGAGGATGAGACAGGTTAAAGTGACTTACTCAAGGCAACTTAAGTAACAACGACATGGTGTAGGATTTGATCCGGCAGCAATAGTTGGATGGTCCATTGGATGCAGCTCCCATTTGATCCGGCATTAAAGAAATGCTTCTTGGTTGGTTGAGCCAAGGAATAACTATGTGAAACGTTGAGTAACAATAATAGCTCACATTTCTGGAGCCCTTGAAGGCTTATGAAAGCCGAGATGGAGAGTGCAAGGTTTATAATCCTCCCTTTACAGATAAGGAAGCTGAGATCTAGAGAATTAAAGTGACATCCAAAATCAACCTATTAGTAAGTGTCCCGGAAAAAGGACAGCCAAGTTCTCCAGACTTTCAGCTGAGCCCCCTTACCACGACAACACACTACCTCCCATTCATTAGGACAGATGATATCATTACAATGGGCAACAAGTGTAGTGGATCAGAGTTATAGGAATTCTGGAGAAGGAAGGGAAAGAATTTGTCTGAGTCAAGTGAGAATTTCACAGAGAATGTGGGATCAGTTGGTCCTGAAAGATTGGTAGATGAAAAAAATCACAGATTTAGTGTTTGAAGGTAAATTAGAAGTCATTGAGTCTAACTCTTCATTTTACAGATGAAGACGCAGGCCCAGAGAAATAAAGTGACTTACCTAAGGTCACATAGGTAATCCTGGAAGAGGCAAGATTTGAAACACGTGCTTTCTAATTTATTGATCTTTCTTAAAACAACCTTCTGTTTCTTAAAACAATCATACACATTCTTCCAAAAGTCCCTAATTAGGCTATGTGATTCCCCAGAAAAAGAAAAAAAGAACAAAATCTACTATCAATCAAAAAACATTTATTAAACATCTACTTTGTCCTAGGTCCTGTGCTAAGCACTAGAGCTACAAAAAGAGACAAAAGATGCAATTTAATGAAAAGAAACATGCTAATAGATATAGACAAAGCAAATTATGGACTGATTAATGATAAATCATTAAAGGGAGGTTTTCTGTAGAAAGTGAGATTTTAGGTGGGACTTAAAGGAAGCCAAGGATAGTAGTCAGAACAGATAAGGGAGAACATTTCAGAAATGCAGGACAGTCAGAGAAAATGGCCTAGGATTCTCAGAGGAATACCTGTGACATCTACTGCCTAAATGTTTTGTTCAGCATTCTCTCCTTAAAGTAAAAATGCAAAGAATTTAGGTGAACCCCTTGATTCTTGCAAATGTATCCAAGTCCAAAGCAATACAAACAACTGTCTTCTTGATGGAGGTAGACAAGGGATTGGTAAACCTGACTTTTATCTTCTGCTTAAGTCCTTTCTGAAATCTGAACATGGGAATGCTTCTTCAATCTCCTGTCTTTAGTCATCACTGACCCAACTGAGTTATCCTTTTGGGGGCCTTGGCACACTGGATCACAGGTTGACCAAAGACAGAGGGATTTGAATATGTAAAGAAATTAGCCTCCTTCCTACCCCCACCGAGGCAATGGTTCTGTGAGCGTCTGTTCAATAAAGACAAGATTATTGGACTCTAACCCAAAACTCGATACATGGGTCAGAGTTCCCTAACATTGAACTTCCTTTGAATCTTGCCTCACCTTGCCAACTACTCACTTCCCCAGCAACTCCCTGGGAAATAAAGAAAGTCAACAATATTTTTCTCACTTTCATGGTTGGATGCAGCTCCCAAACTAATCAATTAACAAAGCTTTATTGAACTCATTTAGAGAGGCAGTGAGATGCCATAGAATATTGGGTTAATAATTACAGCCTATGTTCAAGTCTTGCTCCTATTAAGGGTAATTTCTGTGATCCATGGCAATTCATTTAACCTGCAGAACCCCCAGATGTCCATGCAGAACATGGACATCTTTACACAATGAGTACAAGAGAAATACAAGAGCACTGGGGATAGAGGGAGCTAGCAATAGGCCTGAAAATAATTTATGCAGAAAATGAAACTTGATTAAGTCTTGAAGGAAGTAAATTCAGATAGAGTGGACATTTAGGGCATGAGCCATGAAGATGAGAGGGAAAGCCAATTTAACTTCACCCCAGAGTATATGAAAAGAAATAAGGTATAAAATGAGGCTGGAAATATAGGTTGGAGTGAAGGACTTGAAAGCCAAACCAGGTATTTTATATTTTTCCTAAAGGCAATGGGGAACCACTAAAATTTATTGAAAGGGAAAGGAACCAACCAGCAGGTTGACTAAAAACTCAATGTATTCTGTTCTCCCACATTTTCCTAGGAAATAGCCAACTACCAAGAAGTTCCAAGACCAAGTGAACAGGATCTTGTTCTCAAGGGAGCACCATTCCTCTGGAACTGAATGGGGAAATAGCTTCGACAGGATCAAGGCAGCACAGCATCTTTGGTGAGATAACAAAAATTAAAATGCATGATGAAAAAAAAAATCAAAAGGGTTTGTGCTTGGAAATGTAATTTAGTGTCTGGCAGGAATAATCCCAGAAAATCGTGTCCATTTCTTGATCACATCACTAAACAAACAGTAAGGGGGGACATCCTACTGAGAGACATTTTCACATTCAAAGGTGCTAAAAATGGGCTAGAGCTCGTCACTGCCCCGTGGGAGGCCTCAGTTCAATTTTTAGTCGTTTCCCCTTCAGTCCCCAGACTGTAGCGGCTGGCAAGGCTGGGGGTGGGGGGGGTGCACACCTCTGTGTTGACCTGTTCAGCTGTTCAACAGAAAGTTGATTGGAATGGGAAGGAAATTCTAGCCCTTCTCACTGTTTTCAGTTGATCTGGGGAAAAAAAGAAAGTCTGAATGAAAAAAGGAGAATAAGAAGGAATCAAATCCTCCCTAGGGTAGCACTAGGGCAAGATACAAGGCAGGGGCCCAAGCCTCACTAGGTGAGCCTGCATTGTGGGACTTAATAGCAGATTGACTATTGTTTAACTACATAAAGTTAACATCGAAAATATTCTCCACTATTCAGGAGCTCATCTGTTGCAATAAAATGTTTTAAGCTTCAATTCGATTCACCAAACTTATTACATACTTGCCATAAATAAGGAATTGGCCATATTAGAGATCTAACAAACAATAAGCTAGAGGCCCCACTCTCAAGAAATCTAGTCTTAACTGCCAAATGACCCTTCATCCAACAGACTTTGATCCCATTATGCCCCTTTCATAGTAACTTTTAGCAGTCCACTCACAAATGCACATAGCATTTCTTTGGACCTCTCCAATGTACTTATCATGTCTTCTCTTATGTAGGTGCCACATAAGCCTAATAAGTGACAGTGACAGTCAGTCCACACTATGTGACAGACACTGAAGTAGGCACTGGGGATACAAAAAAGAAATAGGCAGAAGTTCACAATCTAATGGTAGAGACAAACTATAAACAATTATGCAAATCCAAGCTATAGATACAGTAAACTGAAGATAACTGGCAGAGGGAATATGAGTATTAAGGGGGATTGCAGAAGGTAAGATGCTAGTTAACTTTTGAAGGAATCCAGTGAAGCCAAGAGATAAAGACAAGAAAGCAGAGGGTTCCGGGCATAAGGGGTGGCCTGTGCAAAGTCATGTCTCTGTGGGAATGAGAGCAGAACTTCATCTTATTTGAATTGTTTATGTTCCCCCATAGCTTGACAGAGGTCTATGTACACAGTAGGCATCAAGATGAGAAGAGACATAAGTTACATATGCACATCCACATAATTGTAGTATATAGGAGAATGAAGTAAGTATCAAGGAGAGAAGCAGACCAAATACTACTTGAAGACATTTGAGGAAAACCTCAGGACATTCAACAAAGGAAATAACACCTAAATGACACATTGACAGGAAAATGTTTTGACCTTTTCCTCTCTTCTGCAACCTCCAACCCATGCTCTTAAAGCAGATGACTCAGCTACCTACTTCACTGAGATCATGGTGGATAGACAAGAGTCATGAACTTGAGGTCAAGAAGACCTAAGTTCCAAACTTGCCTCACAGTCTTACTATAATTGTATGATACTGGATATGTCACGTAACCTCTTTCAGTCTCAAATTTATAATATATAAAATGGGTGTAACAGGCATTTACCTCAGAGTATTTTTAAGCTATTAAAGCTAAAATTTACACTAAGAATTCTGGGATGTCTGTGGTCATGGGAAGGGGAATGGGATATGTGGAACTCAAAAGCTTGCAAAAGAATGAATGTTGAAAACTATCTTTGCATATAATGGGGGGAATGTTTGGAGTCACTAAAAAAATAAAATAAAATAAACATAAAAAATAATTTTAGGACATCAAAATGTTAACTTATCACAAGTATACTCAATCTTCCTTCCTTGTTCCTCAAAAATTTTCAGTATTATATCTACTTTTTCCCCTTCTGTCTCATCTCAGAATAAAAGGTATCTCTCTCAACAAAGAAAAATCTCACTGCCTTCAGCTTTGATCCCAATTCCTTGTTTCCTCTTTAAAAAGTTTTGTTGCAGTCCTCAGCTCCTCTATGTAGCTTTCTTCCTCTCCTTTATTAATAATTCCCTTCCCCATTGGTCAGTCAGTTATCATTTTATTAAGTGTAACAGGGAAAGTGCTAGGCCCAAAAATAAGGACAAAAAGCCATGGTCCCTGTCCTCAAAGAGATTGCATTTGGAGCGGCTAGGTGGCATAGTGGATAAAGCACCAGCCTTGGAGTCAGGAGTACCTGGGTTCAAATCCGGTCTCAGACACTTAATAATTACTTAACTGCGTGGCCTTGGGCAAGCCACTTAACCCCGTTTGCCTTGCAAAAACCTAAAAAAAAAGAGAGAGATTGCATTTAAATGAGAGGGACATTATGCAAACAACTATGCACAAGATATTTGCATTAGAAATTCCAGAGGGAAGTCACTAGCTGGAGAGAAAACAAGGAAAGGATTTTTTTTAATAAAGATTTTATTTATTTTGAGTTTTACAATTTTTCCCCTGATCTTACTTCCCTCCCCCCCACCCCCCACAGAACGCAATTTGTCAGTCTTTACACTGCTTCCATGTTGTACATTGATCCAAATTGAGTGTGATGAGAGAGAAATCATATCCTTAAGGAAGAAACCTAAAGTATAAGAGATAGCAAGATCAGACAATAAGATATCAGTTTTTTTTTTCTAAATTAAAGGTAATAGTCCTTGGTCTTTGTTCAAACTCCACAGTTCTTTCTCTGGATACAGGTGGCATTCTCCATTGCAGAGAGCCCCAAATTGTCCCTGATGGTTGCACTGATGGAATGAGTGAGTCCTTCAAGGTTGAACATCACCCCCATGTTGCTGTTAGGGTGTACAGTATTTTTCTGGTTCTGCTCATCTCACTCAGCATCAGTTCATGCAAATTCCTCTAGGCTCAGGAAAGGCTTTTTTGCAGAAGGTGGGCTTCTAGCTGAGACTTGAAGGAGGCTAGAAAAACTTAACACAATAGATACTTAATAAATGTCTATTATTGCTTGATTGATTAGCAGCAGAAGAATTTTCCAAGAATGGGAGTCAATCAAAGAAAAAGCTCAGGGAGATGGCATGTCATTTGTGAGGGACCCTAAGAAGACCAGTGTCATTGGATCACAGAGTACATGAAGGGGGATAGGCAAGTATGAAAAGACTGGAAAACTAGAAATGAACCAAGTTAAGTAGCTAGAGAAGAACATAACCAATATATGGAGTGATGGTCTGAGAAAGAATTGAGGGGGTAAAAAAAGAGAAAGAACTGAGGGGTAGAGGAATTAGAGGTCATGGTGAAGAAAAGACCAGGGGAATGCCATGTGTACAAAAATATTTAAAGCAACTCTTTTGGAAGTGGCAAAGAATTGGAAATTGAGACAAAGAATTGAAATTGGGGAATGGGGAATAGCTTGTGTTATATGAATGTGATGGAGTTCTATTGTCCTGTAAGAAATCATGAGTGATCTGACTTCAGAAAAGCCTGGAAAGACTTGAATGAACTGATCCTGAGTGAAGTGAGTAGAAGTAGAACATTGTACACAGCAGCAGTGCACTATGTGTTCAACTGTGATAGAACTCCTCTCTGCAGTTCAGTGATCAAAGACAATTCCGAGAGACCTGTTAGGGAAAATGACATCCACATCCAGATCCAGAAAAAAAAAACAACATTATGGAATCTGAAAACAGATTTCACTTTTTAAAATTTCTTTTGGAAAAATTGTAAAACACAAAATAAATAAAATCTTTAATTAAAAAAATAAGAAAAAATAATAAAATAAAATTTCTTTTGTGTTTTTTCGTTATTTCCCATGTTTTTCCCTTAGTTCTAATTCCTCTTTCATAACATAATTAATATGGAAATGTGTTAAACACAATTTTACATATAAAACTTTTACCACATTGTTCACTGCCATGAAGAGAGGGGAGGGAAGGGAAGGTGGCAGGAAAATGTGGAATTCATAAAGTTGGATGAATGTTGAATCTTCGTATGTAATTTAAAAAATAAAATTAAAAAATGGGGGAATTGGTCATAAGACTGAGGGGAAGATGGAATGATAAAAAGTGAGTTGCTGATAAAGGAATTTCAGAGTTCATAAATATGGGAGTGGTAATTTTCTGGATGATGATAAATCAAGTACATAACAATTTCTTTGAATAGCTGTGGGGGGAATAGAATAATTGGTCATAAGAATTGAATAGATTGAAGAACTGAAAAGTTAGGCCTTAGGTTGTATGATATTTCATGATTTCATTTGAGCTTTTCTTGGCAAAAATACTGGAGTGGCGTGCCATTTCCTTGTCCAGATAATTTTACAGATGAGGAAATTGAGGCAAATAGAGTTAAAAGACTTGCTCAGGATCACACAACTAGTAAGTGTAGGGGGACAGATTTGAACTCATGAAGATGAGCCATTCTAAATTCAGACCCAGTGCTCTATCTACCATGTTACCTAGCTGCACCCCCCCCATGAGGGAATATTAATATAAATGATCACGTTTGAAAAAGATGGTGAAACATTCACTAAACTCATATGCCTGAAAAAAAAATCAATGAATGTTGAACCATAATCTTCAATGGATGGAAAAAAATTTTTTTTAGGTTTTTTGCAAGGCAATGGGGTTAAGTGGCTTGCCCAAGGCCACACAGCTAGGCAATTATTAAGTGTCTGAGGTCAAATTTGAACTCAGGTCCTCCTCACTCCAGGGCGTGTTCTATCCACTGTACCACCTAGCTGCCCCAGGTGAAAATTTTTGATTGAATGAACCCCAAATGGAGAAGAAAGAAATTTCTGTCTGAAAGTATAAAGTTACAGTCTCAAAGTTGAGTATTGCTACTGTCCCTTGACGATATGTTTGAAAGTGCATACAAAGCTGGAAAGATTAGTCAAGGATGTCATCTCATCTGGAAGGGACCAGATCTCTGTGACAGCCAGAAGATGAAGGGCATGAGAAGGGAAAGGTTTTAAGATGAAATAGCTATGAATCAGGATTTCTAAAATCAAAGACAATGGACAAGTCAATCCAGAGTGTCACATTTATTGTGACCTTTGTGGACGTTGGTTGTTGAAGAAGATGAGAATAAAGGTTTGCTGCTTGCATGTTGTCTCCCCCATTCTGCTGTGAGCTCCTTGAGCAGGAACTTGTTTTTACCTTTCTTTATATTCCCAATAATTAGAACAGTACCCAGAACAAAACAGGAACTTATTAAATGCTTGTTGTCTTGACATACTAAAGTAAAGAAGAGGGTGGTGGGAGTTGTTCAGTTGTTTCAGTCATGTCCAACTTTTTGTGACTCCACTTAGAGTTTTCTTGGCAAAGATACTGAAGTGGTTTGTCATTTCTTGCTCTAGGTCATTTTACAGATAAGGTAACTGGGGCAAATAAGGTAAAGGGACTTGCTCAAGCCACATCTGAACTCAGGAAGATGAGTTATTGATCTCATTGCCAGGACTCTTCACTGAGCCTCCTAGGACTGAAGTATGATAACCCATGAGAAACAAGTGCAGGCTGAGTATCGGTAGATAGAGGTCCATGAAAGAGACAGATGATTAGACAGTTCAAGGTTGGACCTTCCTAAAGACTGAACCAAATGATAACTGGTGTCCAGTGAGGCCCAGAAGGCCCAATTCATAGCAAACAGGTATAACTACAGGAAGTCCAAACAGGAAACATGAACTGTCAATCAAGAATGAGTCTGATCCAAGTCTGATCCAGATTATAGAAGATACTGGGCTAAAACAGAGACCACAGGATCCTGGCAGCCTGGATCCAGGTCAGCTTTCTTGAAAGAGTCTTAAAGTCTTTCATCTTAAAACCTCTCTCTTCTCTCACCTGAATCAAACAGTATAAGCCTAATCCCTCTTAAAATACTTGGAGAGAGTTAATCATGTCCTCCTGTGCCTTCTCTTCTCCAATCTAAAAATCCTTTATCCTTTAATTGATCCTTGTGTGCATGAGCTCAAGGTTCATCACCATCCCAAAATCTAACTTGAAATGTTCTGAAGTTTATTAATGTCCTTCCTAAAATGTAATGTCTAGAGTTGGACATAATAAAATATAACATTAGCATCTCTCTCATTCTTAATTCAACCTAAGAGAATATTAGCCTTTTGGATTGCCACATTTTACCACTGATTTAGATTGAATTTGTAGTCCATTGAAAAGCAAACCAATAATTTTACACATCCTTATTTTGTACTTATGAGCTTTATTTTTTTTAATTCACTGTTTCAGACTTTACCTTTAACTGCATTAAATTTTATCTCATTCAATTCAGTCCTAGATTCTAGCTTTTTTGGGAATAGCTATTCCTCCCTTTAAAATCTGATGCATAGCTACCTATGTTTAGATCCAAATCATGATAAATACAGGGTCAACCAGAGATTATTGACCTTTTATAGGGGCTCTTAGTCTTTCTTGTGCCATGCAACCATTGGGCAATTAGTAAAGTATATGAATCCCTACTAAAAGTGATGCTTTTAAATATGTAAAATATAATCCATAAGATTGACAAACCAATCATATTGAAATATAGTTATCATTTTTAGTTCATATGCCCCAGGTTAAGAACCCCCCCCATCCAATATATCTGTATTAGGAGAATTCTCCTCCATCCTGCATGACCCAAAGAAGACCCCAATGTCCTCCTATATCTTCTCTTCTCCCATCTAAAAATTCCTGCCTCCTTTAACTGATCCTGATGTGCATGAACAGAATATTCTTGTCTACAAGTTGCTCCCTGAGAACCTGTGAAAGGGGCTAGGGTTGGGATACAAAATGCCCTTAGACACAGATTACTCTACCCACCATGAGGGAAGGTCCCACTCAGTTTCCTTTTCTATCAGGCTTTGACCAATTTACATGCCATTGAACTGGGTTTGCATTTTCTTTAGTGATAGTCTAAGGCCCTACTGCAATTCTGAGGCCTTAAAGCTGAGGCTTTACTGCAAGTCTGTGTAAATGGTGGCAATTAAAAAATAATTTTTAAATTTCATGTATAATAGGAAGATAGCTGAAAGCATTGGCCTGATATAGAATCAAGGCAGTCAGAGGTATTCAATCTTACACAACTCCTTGTCTTATGAGGATCAGCAAGAATTTCAATCCTCTTGGCATAAAAAGAGCTGAGGTATACAGCAGGGCTAATGCCTATGCTGTATTAATCTAACCCCTCAGTTCTTATATAGTAGCATGTTTAAAGGACTGGTGAGTGGTGAATGTTTGAAGGGCTACCTTACACAAAACTTGTCACATTTTAAGACCACCACCAAGGTCACAAACAGAGAAGTAATGGGCAGAAGTAGACCATGTGCTCTTCTCAAAGGCCAAGGTCCTTAGCACAGTCATTTAGACCAAAGGAGGAAACCATGCTTCCCCCCCACCAAAAAAAGAAAAGAAGACTAGTTGAGAATTTCTTAAGTTCATTGTTCAACCCGATCCAACACTCTTCTGAATCTCCACCAACTGTTGAATCCAGGAGTGGATAATTCAGCAAAAACTTCAAATGGAAAAGGCCAGCTCATGCCCTTACTTCCCTCAAGCTCATTCATTCAAGCTATTCCCAATACCAGTCTCCTCTTTTTCTCATTTAGGGATGACTAGGAGTCAATCAATCAACTAAACAACACATTATTATTAAGGATCTCCCAGGCACTATGCCAGAGGATAAAGATACTAATACCAAAAAAAGCAACAGTCCCTATCTTCAAAATAATTTCCATTTCATTTGAAAAAACACATAGTTATCCTTTCCCATTGAGGGAGTGAAAGACTGCCCCTGCCCTAAAAAATTAATGTAAAAATTTTTGGCCCTCCATTTGTATCAGAAGTCTGATTTTTTTTTTCTTTTTCTTTAATGGGATCTTAACAGTACCTTAATGTAAAAATTTGGATTAAGTATCTCCTCTTAGCTATGTCATCTGCTGGTCTTCATGTGTCATCTATGACTTCAGCAAAATCCCCCCAAAAAAATTCCCATTTGATTTCTTATGCCGACAAACAATTTATCAGAACCTCAAAGAAGACAGTCTCAATGGAAAAAGGATAACTAATATATACAAAGAAAACAAATGATAATTTGGGGGGAGAGAGCTCTAGCAGCTGGAATGTGACCAGGAAAGGCCTGAAGAAGGGAGTGATGCTTGATCTGAACTTTAAAGGACTCTAGGGATCCTAAGGTAAGAAGAAGAAGAAGCACTTTCTTTTTTGTTTTTTTTTTGGGGGGGGGAGGGTTGAGATTTTATTTATTAAGGCAATGGGGTTAAGAGCAACTTGCCCAAGGTCACACAGCCAGACAATTATTAAGTATCTAAGGCTGAATTTGAACTCAGTTCCTCCTGACTCCATGCTCTACTCATTGTGATATCTAGCTATCCCAGAAAAAGCACTTTCAAAACATGAAGGACAGCTTATAAAAAGGCAAAGAGGTGAGAGAGAAATGACATGTGTGAAGAACAGAAGAACAATTTCACTCATGTACTAGTCTTTCTTAAGGCTTGTTATCACTGTCCTTAAATGCTGGGATCAATCGCTTTGGATATCACAAAGACCCACCTCCTTATTGGACCTGAATCCTTCACTATCCCCACACTGTCACAAATAAGCATCATGTCAAGGGTGAATTTCATTTTCCATGAGTTCACACCCCTACAGATTCCTCACAAACTCTAGGGGACCTACGCTTTTGAGGACAACCTTTAAGTCACCCACCTGAACTTACACCCACTTACAATATATTACATTCACTCAGCTTCCACCAAGTCCCATGACTCTGATCATTATTTCTCTCTATAGACTCAGGCAACTATTAACTCCCCACCACACAAACTTTGTCTCTTCCCTGGGTATCTCTCCACATGCTCCATATTCCATTGCCTCGAGGCCCAGTTTCTCCACCAATTACCAGCACCAGGACAACATCCTGATTGATCTCTTTTAGCCTGAAGGATCTAAAGCTACCAATTACTTAGCTCCACACCCCTTTCACTTTTCAGAGTTTAACCCAACAGTTAATGAGCATATACAATGTGAAAGACACTATGTCTGACAATCAGGAAACAAAGATGAAAAATAACATAATCCTTTACCCAGAGGAACTTACAGTATTCAAGAGGCATAGAATATATGCACAAGAAAGAATGATAGAAGATAGGATGAATTAAGAGTAAAGGACAAGTATAGACAAAATTCTGTAAGGCATTTTAGTATGGAAAAAATAACTCTCATGTTGGAGAAACTTGGAAGGATTCATGGAGAAAGTAGAATCTCAAATGGGACTCAAGAAGGATTATGACTGGCACAGATGTAATGACTGTGTTTTAGGGATGGAAACGGGTCCAGAGATGGGAGAATGCAGGGTTAACTCTAGAAGAGTTAGCAAGATGGCATAATGCATAAATTTCAATAAAGTGAAATAAGATTGTAAAGTTCCACAGGAGTCAAATTTGGCAGGGGTTTTGATGACAGATTAAGTAACCTGAATGCTATTCATGAGGAGTTATTGAAGGTATTTGAAAGGAGGAGCAGCATGATCAGATTGTACATTAGCAAGATTTGGAAGCTATAAGAAGCATACATTCAGGATGGGAGAGTTGACTAGATGAGGCAGGGGCAGAGGGGAGGGGGCAGTCAGAAGACTGCTACAATAGTCCACAGAGAAAAAATGAAAGTGTGATCTAGCAGTGTAATTGGAGAAGGGAGATATCTTCCAATGACTTGATTTCTAACCTCTGATGCATTCATTCTACTGAAATCTATCTCTCAGAATTTGTATATTAACAAGTATTTATTATAGGACTACGATAAGAAGTGGAGATAAAAAAGAAAGAAAAAATAGTACCTGCCTTCAAGTAGCTTACATTCTAATGGGACATCAGCATGCATTTATTCAGGTATATAAAATACATATTATATATATATATATATATATGTATATATATACATATATACACACACACACACACACACACACACACACACACATATATATATATATGAAATAGAAGGTAACCTCAGGGGGACAGCATCAGATGAAATGAACCTTTCAATCTTTCTCCTCTTCCTCTATTTTCTCTCCTTTTTGAAGTATTTAATACTATTTACTACCAAATGGCTCTGAATACTCTCTCCTCCCTTCAGAGTTTGAATTCCCTCCCCTTCGATGCCTACTTTCATGACTCCTTTTCCCAATTCTTTTTTTGTCTTTTTTTTAGGTTTTTTTGCAAGGCAAATGGGGTTAAGTGGCTTGCCCAAGGCCACACAGCTAGGTAATTATAAGTGTCTGAGACCGGATTTGAACCCAGGTACTCCTGACTCCAGAGCCAGTGCTTTATCCACTACGCCACCTAGCCATCCCATCCTTTTCCCAATTCTTCAAGGTGACTATTGCCTAAGTTACCTCCCTTCATGTTCTCCTCTCTCTAAACTTTCCCCATTGGGAATCCAATGCAATCGTAAGCTTCAAATGTCACCTTAGATGACCTCTTATAGAACTTTTATATAACCTCAGTTACCTATAGAGCAGCTAATTTACCATTCCTCTTAGTAGTACCATCATTCACCTGGACTCCTACATCCAAAGTCATGGTGTTCTATTTGAACTCTTCTTTCTTTTGTCTCATATCTAATCAGGCACCTTTTCATTATATTTCTACTTTATCTCTTGTATCTGGCCCTTCCTCCATTTTTCCACTGCTACTAACCTAGCACAAGATCTCCTCACCTGCCTGTTCCATTTAAAAAGAAACCTTAAGGGTATTTTTCTGATCAATTTTTCCCTTTCTGATTTGTTCTTTGCATCCCTTTCTAATTGTTCTAAGTTACAGAAGTGACCATGCTACTATTTATTCAAAAAAACCTATAAGGGCTCTCCACTACCTTGAAGCTTCAGTCTAAAATCTTTGAACTGGTACTTAAGACTCCCAAATTCAGCACCTACCTTTCTATACAACTACTTCACAAACTGACCATATTATGCTTTAAACTCACTTTTCCATTTCCCAAATCCATTGATTCTCAAAGACCTTCCCTAAAGTCTGGAATGACTCATTCTTTTTCTCCTCTTCTCACAATCCTCCTCCTTAAAGATTTCTCTGCTTTTTCCAGTTCTTGGTGATCTCAGTCCTCAGTCTAATTCTTTCAAAGTATTATTAATATTATGCTTATTTATTCATATTTAAGAGAATTGTAGAATTTATTAAGCAATTATAATGTGCCCAAAACTTTGGTTAGCACTGGGAAGAGTAGCACAGGCAAACAAGACAATCTTTGCCCTTGAGGGGCTTACATTCTGATGGAGAATGTAGTATCCCTTCTCCCAACCCAAGTAAAAAGTAAGACAGGGCAGGATCTCTTACTTTTTTCTTTGTTCCCTCATCCCCCAGCACAGTGCCCAATATAGAATAGTTGACACTTAATAGACCTTCTGACAAGTGGATACTATTATTATGACCATTTTGTAAATAAGGAAACTGAAGGATAGAGTGGTTAAGGGACTCGGGGTCACAATATTTGAGACAGGATTCAAACTCAGGTCTTGCCCTCTTTGAAAGCAAGCAACCAAAAAGCATTTAGAGGTGTACCAAGCCATATGGCAAGTGCTGTAAATATAAATACAAGCAGGAAAAAAGGAATCCCTGTCCTCAAAGAGCTTACATTCTAATGGGGGGGGGGATCCTTTGTGAAAGGAATGGAGAAAGATGAAGAGAGAAAATCCAGAGCCATAAGTGCACCACAGAGAGAAGTGGAGATGTGGCTGACCTAGGCAGTTTTCTTAAAAATAGAGACTCCAAGAAGAAGCAGAGTTACTTCCCAAGAGAGAAGACCAGGAATGAAGTGAACTTCAAGGGTGAAGATGTTTCTGTGGCATGATAGAGAAAGTAACTTAGTTATTGATTAATGAAACAAGATGACCTACTCCAAGTTTCCCTCCATCCCCACCCAACAACCCCTTTCCTAACTCTTATTGTCTGTTGTCTCTCTTTATTAGGTTGTAAGCTCCTCAAAGGCAAGAAACGTCTTTCTTTTTTTTATTTAATATATATATGCATATTTATATATATACGTATGCAAATATAAATGTATATGTATATATGTATATACAATGCAAGCCAACATAGGATAGGGCACATATTAAATTGTCCAAGGGCCTCTGTACTACATATATCAGTGTGACTCAAGAAAAGGAAAAGTCAATATAGGATAATTCTAAGAACACTCAAGGTGGGACTCAGGGATCTGGGGCTCTATTCCTAACCAGCCACGTGACCTTAGAAAAGCAGCCTTTTCAGATTACAAGTTTCATGATAGATATGATCTATATCTTCCCTAGACAAGGGTTTCAGAAAGACATTAATAAACTGGAGAAAGTTAGAAAAAGAATGACCAGGATGGCAAAGGTCTAAAGGATCACGATGATGATATTTGTCCTTTGTTCTCAAAGAAGAGCATGACATCAGGGAGGTGATGTCATGACAAGCACATGAATTTGTTTTGAGGGGGGCTGTGCTAAGTCACCAGTCTCACTTTCTCCTCCAGAGTCATCTGGGTCCAGTAGCCAGATATGAATCAGGACAGCTGGAGATGGCCCTGGATGTGAGGCAGTCAGGGTTAGGTGACTTGTCCAAGGTCACATAGCTAGTAAGTGTCAAGGGTCTGAGGCTGGATTCAAGCTCCTCTCCTAATGCAAGACCAGTGTTTGATCCACTGCACCACCTAGCTATGATAGATAGATAGATAGATAGATAGATAGATAGATAGATAGATAGATAGATAGATAATAGATAGATAGATGATATATAGATAGATAGGTGGATGGATAGAAAGATAGACTGATAGATGAAACAAAGAAAAAAGAAAGAAAGAAAGAAAGAAAGAAAGAAAGAAAGAAAGAAAGAAAGAAAGAAATATGGTAGCTGAAAGAGAGAGAAAGAAAGAAAAAGAGAGAAAGAGAACGGAAGGAAGGAAAGAAGGAAGGAAGGAAGGAAGGAAGGAAGGAAGGAAGGAAGGAAGGAAGGAAGGAAGGAAGGAAGGAAGGAAGGAAGGAAGGAAGAAAAAGAAAGAGAATGTAGATAAGACAAATATAGCAAACAGACAGGCCTTTGGAAACATTTAGTTTGATTGGGGAAGAGATTTGGAATTAGAAATGATAGCTGTCAGTCAGCAAACAATATGTATCTGCTATATATCACATACTATGTTAATATCTGGGGATACAAAGAAAGGCAAGTGTATTTGAAGGATGGTCAAAAGGGAGTGCCATGTTCTGCATGGTGGCCCCAAAAAGCAAAGCTAGAAAAAATGGATGGAAGCTTTGGAGGAACTGATTTTAAAGTGAAGAAAAATTCCCAAAGGAGAAGCTGGGCTACTTCAGGAGAAACTGAGCTCACCCTCCCTTGCTTGAGGTCTTCACCAGCTTTTGGCAATATGGAAGAGGGTTTTTCCTTCACTTTCTGGTTGGATAAGGTAACCTTTGAGCTGCTTCCCAGTTATGAAACCTGGGGTTTTACAGCCATTAGACCTCCCTGAGTGCCTTGTCTGGGCACTAGGGTCTTGATTGGATTGAATCACAAGATTTAGCTTCCTTCTTTGTAAGATGAAGATGTTGGCCTGGGTGACCTCAAAGGCCCCCTCTAGTTCAAACTCTTGGGATTTTATATATTTGTTTATTTACTTATTTAAAATCTCAGCATGAGGTGACAATTCTCCGTGTTATTCACACTTTGTGTTCTTTCTTATACCTAACACATCCCACCTCCTCAGACTGCTGACTTGGTGCTTTCCCACCCATTGTAGTTAAAATGATATACTCATTCATTTTTGGAAGGAAAAAAAGAGGAGGGAAAAAGAGAAGGAGGCAAGGAAAAGGAAGGAAGGAAGGAAAGAAGGAAGGAAGGAAGGAAGGAAGGAAGGAAGGAAGGAAGGAAGGAAGGAAGGAAGGAAGGAAGGACGGACAAGAGGGAAGAGGGGGAAAATAAGCATTTATTAAGCTCCTGGTCTGTCCCAGGCACTGTGCTAAGTGTTTTACAAATATCAGCTGTAAATGTAACTGAAATAAGTTGTTTGACACTCAGTAGCTTTCCTATCAATCAGAAAGATCTTGCTCAATGACTGACATTATTTTTCCTTTATTGCTATCTCTGATAAAGAGGTGGCCTTCCTTGCCAAGACCATCCCTTCCACATATGTGTTTGAGCCCATTCCCTCTAGCAGATTGCATCCTCTATCATCCTGCCATCTCTCAAATCTTCAGCCTCTTCCTATCTACTTGTTCCTTTCCTACTAATTTTAACAGCAACCCCTCCTATTTTACAATGAAATCACAACAATGAGTAAGCATTAAAGTCAAGAAGCAGCCTAGATCCCCTGACTCCAAGTTCAGTTTTCTCTCCACCATACCACTATCTCTATAGAAACAACACATGAGTTAACTCTGAGGACAGTCTTTGCATATTAATAATAATAATACACATTTCTTACAATTATGTGACACTCAAAATCCCATTCTAATCTTGAGGCCTTTTTTAAACAACTCATTCATTTCTGAATATTATATTCATACTTCTTCCCATGCCTATAGAATTCTCCCTTGTGACAAAGAAAAACAATTAAGCAAAAGAAACAGACAAATCAGTTGCATCTAATAGCACAGGCAACATACTGGCCCCATAGACCCCCAACTCTCTATTAGGAGAAAGGATGAGTGCTTCAACATCTTCCTTAGAATCAAAATTGTCCATTGCAATTAGTCTGAGTTCTGTTGATTTGTACCATTTTCCATTTCCATTATAGTAGACATTGGATATATTATCATTTTGGTGTTGCTTCTTTCACTCTTTATAACTTCATACAAGTCTTCCCATGTTTCTCTGAATTCCTCTTATTCATCATTTGTTTTAGTATAATAATGCTGTATTCCATACACCATGATTTGGTCACCCATTTCCCTAGTCAATGGACAACTAGATATCACAGTGGATGGAGCATTGGCCTTGGAGTCAGGAGGGTGGGAGTTCGAAACCAGCCTCGGACACTTGATGTTCACTAGCTGTTTGACCTTGGGAAAGTCACTTAAACCTGATTGCCTTATGTCCAGTTGTTCTGATTCATATCTGGCCACTGGATCCAGATGGTTCTGGAGGAGAAGGTGACCCCAGCACAGCAACCCCCACTCAAATTCATTTCATGTGTTTGTCATGTTATCACCTCCCTGATGTCATGGAATTCTTTGGGAATGAAGGACAAACATCATCATCATCATCATCATCATCATCATCATCATCATCACTTGTCAAATTTTTTGCTACCACAAAGAGTGCTTCTACAAATATTTTGTCTTGTATGGGATCTTTCTGTCCTTGATGAATATACCCATGCTTCAAGGTCAAAAAATATGAAATATTTAGTGACTTCTCTAACATAATTGTTTCCCAGAAAGACTGGGCCATTTCATAACTCTACCAACAGAGAACTTTCTTCCCTACAACCCAAAGAAAATAGAAAGCATTATCCTACTCAGTACTCAAATGGTTATGCTCTCCAGTGCTGCAGATCATAATGCTTTCACACCTGCCCATCTTATGTCATTCTTGGTGGTACAGTGGAAAGAGCACTGGCCCTGGAGTCGGGGGTCCAGAGTTCAAATCCAGCCTCAGACACTTGACACTTACTAGCTGTTTAACCTAGGGCAAATCACTTAACCCGGATTGCCTTACATCCAGAGTCATCTCTATTCATCCTGATTCATATCTGGCCACTGGACATAGATGTATCTTTAAGAGAAAAGTGAGACTGATGACTTAGCACAGCACCTCTGAATTCAAATCCAATTTATTTGCTTGTCTTGGCATCACCTCCCTGATGTCAGAGTCTTCTTGAAGAATAAAGAACAAAGAACAAACATCGTCATCCTCATCATCATTATCCTCATCATCATCATCACCTTCCACATATTCACCACAGAGGGTAAACCCAACATGCAAGGGGGTTGTCTTTGCATTCTCTTGACAATGAATAGCTACCAATAGGATATACTGCTGTCCAGCAACATTCCTTGTTCTTGCCAAATGACTCCTTTGTCAGTCAAATAAGTCTTTGGCGAAATTTATTTGATATTTCTAATGTACTTTATCCTGCTGACTCTCACTGTTTTCAAGTAATACTCAGGTACATGGTAGCATTAAAAAGATGAAGTTGTATTTCTAGGAGATGCTTGAGGTCATTAAAGAAACTTCAAGATTTTCCAAAGTTTCTTCTTGTTCAAATCCTCTTCCTGTTCAAATCTTATCAAAAGTTACATGCTCTATCTATCCATACCAGTAGTGTACTGGTAAATGTTTTACAAGTGGTCTCCTCCTTTAAGAAAAATGTGTACAGGATATATTTTTAAGTTTAAAGTATCATCATTTTCTCCATCACTTTAGTAAGTCAACAAAAACATTATTTTCTTAAGTTTTTAAATTTAAATTTTTAAATTTTTTTAATGCTTGCCATTATCAATGTGTGAATGCTCACACTGAAAACTTAACAATTGGCTCTCCTCATATGAGCTGACTCATCACAACTCATGACACCCTCTCTCTACCAGTCACTAGAATGTAAACCACTTAAAGGAAGAGACACTGTTAGCTTTGGCTAACATCCCCCAGTGACTAATTCAATGCCTTACATTCAGTAATGTTGGCTGAATTGAACTATATCTACTTAATCTAAAACACTGGATTTTAGTAAATCCTCAGAGTGTAGGAAGTTTATAAAATTATTACATTTGGAAACATGGTTGGTTATATCACATTTTCATTGAGGGAACTAAGTTACAGTGGATAGAGCACTGAGCCTAGTCAGGAAGACCTGACTTCAAATCCAACTTCAAATACTTACTAGCTGTGTTTCCCTAAACATGTTACTGAAACTTCGTCTGCATTGCTTTTCTCCTTTCTGAAATAGGTATATTAGTGAAACCTACATTTCAGGTTGTGAGGTTCAAATGAGACAAAATTAATCACTAAATAATTAAAGTCCATAATAATCTATTTCTTACAAATTTCTTCTGTATATACAATTTTTTGATCTAATGACTTTGAACCTTCAGAAAAACAATAATTTTTATTGTCTTCCTTCTCTTATATGCAAATCATTAGGTTTGAATCTGAAATCTGGAAACCATAGATTTCAAGTCTTAGCTTCAAATTCATCAGTTCTGCCACCTTAGGCGAGTCTGTCTGATGAAACTCAGTTTCCTATAATGCAAAATGAAAAGTTGCATTAGAATAAAGATGAATGGTATTGAAAAACAAAAGTGTCTTCCCCTCCAAATGATTATATTCTAGTGACTTTGCAATGTAAATATAAATAAGTAACTACAACCTACATACCAAGTAATTTCAAGAATTGAGAGCATGGCAGTTGGTTACCCCTTATGTGTTTGACATGAAATGAATGACACTTAAGAGGACCAAAAGAAGCAAACATTTTGAATTTTTTCCCAACAGACACCTTATTTAAAAGGTCATTGTGAAAAGAATATAAGCCAAAGTCAATAGCCTTAGGTCTATATCCCATCTCCAAATCATAACTAAACCTAAAAATTTGGTCAAGTAACTTGACTTCCCTGGACCTGTTTCCTCATCTGTAAAATGGGGATAGTAATATCTGTCCTACTAATCTCATGATAGGTACCCATTCACATCTAAACTGCCTGCAAGAAAGAGACAACTAAGAGGATAGAACACTAGTCACGGAGTGTAATATTGTGCAAATCATTTAATCTCTGCTTTAGTTTCCTCAACCATAAAATGAGAATAGCCTTCAACCTACTTCCCTGTGTTGTCATGAGGATCAACTGAGATAATGTTTATAAAGCTCTTCATCAATTTTAAAATACTATATAAATGAGAGCAATAATTAGTTTTTGATCCCTGTGTGATAGTATCAACAGGAAGATCTACTAATTAAAACTGTAATTTTTAATTATTAATTATAATATATGTTAACAATAATTTAATTATAATTAAAATTATAATATTCAAGATTCCTCTCCCTAATTCCTTATCTCCATTATCCATAAATTTTAAAAACCACAACAGACATTACAGTTGTGGTAAGTACATATTATTGTTACCTTTATCTTTATTACTATTATTCCATAGATTCTTCCCTGTGATAGGATCAAACTGTTGCCTGGCCTCTTACACTGTCATTCCCAGGGAGGAAGATCATCTTGGAAAGAGGTTTCCATTTTCATGTCCAGGGATGACTTAAGTCATCACCTTCTCCATTTTATCTACCTATGTGGCCAGAGCCTCTCATTTCAGTCCATTTCTTGAGAAACCCCAACCTGTTCAAAGCCTAGAAGTTGCCTTAGAAGGAATACTGGACTCCTTTGCTGCCAAATTTATCTCCAGTTTCCTTTCATTGAATAAGGTCATTTCCTCTGGTCCTGTTTCTTCCAAACAAAATAAAAATGTGCTTGGTTTTTTGTTTTGTTCCCCACCCCCTAACTCTGAAGGTCCTTATTGGTGCCCAAGGTCCACCTTCAACCTTCTGGGTTTCTGACTAGTCTTTTAACAGAGATAAACTACGAGAGAAAGTCTACCCAATACAAGGGTATGAAACCAAAACAAAACTCCATTCCTCCACCCCTTTTCTGGCCAAGATTGTCCAATAGCAATTACCTCTCATTTGTAGAGAAGGTAGAAGGCATATCTTCCCAAATATCCCAGCCAAAAGACCTCTCCAAAAATCCTTGATTTTTCTAAATTGAGCAACAAGCACTTTTGAAGCCTAGAGAAGAAAGTAGGGTGACCAGAGGGAAACACTAAGAAATGGCCTTTGATTTTTCATCCTCAGACAGTGACCGCCTTTTTCCCCCCTTTTCAAAAGGTGCAGTTCCTCAAAATGAGAATTCTTGTTTCCATCTCACTTGGTCTGAGCCTCCAAATTCAATTGGAAACAGGGATTTCTATAGCCACAGAATCCACTAGCAACTTTCATAATTATTGGGAATGTTCCCTCTCATTAACAAGGGGTAATTGTTTCTGTTTTGTAAATTGATCTGAGATGAAAGGGGCGAGTTAATAATTTATACTGTACCCTGGAAAGGGGGCTGTGAAAAGACTCTGCTGCGGAAGGATTTGAATTAAACAGTCTTTCACCCTTTTAATATCTCACAAGAGATTCTTCTGCACTGGTTCATTTACTTTAGTGGACACCGCGGTGTGGCCCATTGATCGGGGACAAAACTTCTGAAGGGCCTGGTGTGCGCCCCTGTTAAAACGTGGGAAGAGAGGAAAGTTGGCCGTGAATTAATTTGATTCTGTACCTAATTCTTTTTTCAATGGGATCCTGTGTCCCATTGCAGAGGCATGAAAAAAGGAGACACTGAGTTTGATTGCTCAATATTCATCTACATTTTCCTCTCTATGGGCACAATATGCTTGGCTTAATTAACTTTTCTCAAAGGTGAAGCAATGCGCACCATCTGCTGTGAGACAATCACATTTGTATGCCTCTCAGAATAATCCCTTTACTCCTGAAGCAGCTATGTGGAGTGGCCCAAATCAAAACCTTTCAAAACATCTTGGTCTGGTAGTGGGAGGACCAAAGTCACTTTGGTCCAACAGTCTGGTTCTGGGGAGCGTCCCGGATGCTTCTGGGAAGCTCTTTTTTGCTGTGGTTGTTATTATGGCCCCAGCACCTTGGCCCCCTTTGAGAAATGAGGGGCCTTGGCTCTCCCCTTCCTCATCCCGCCAAATTAAAAATTCTCTATGATTCATTTAAAGCTCGGCTCTGGGACAAGCGCCCAGCAGGAGCATGCTCCTTTTCTCCTACCTCTTAATTTCAGAACCCAGGCAAAGAATGGGGAGAGGGCAGCGTGAAAAGAACT
Organism: Macrotis lagotis; assembly: GCF_037893015.1. Classification (NCBI taxonomy): domain Eukaryota; kingdom Metazoa; phylum Chordata; class Mammalia; order Peramelemorphia; family Peramelidae; genus Macrotis; species Macrotis lagotis. The sequence continues at coordinate 37,287,325 of NC_133659.1, read as the reverse complement.
CTCAAGTCACTCAAGATCCCGAGGCGAAATATTGAAGCAAAGTTTAGCCATTTAATTTTTTAATCAAGCCTCAAGGACCACACAGTGCTATCAAGGGTCTGCTGAACTTGCTATAAAGCTGGGTCATTATTTGATCTTTGTAGCTGGTAATCTGATTATCTCATTGTGGAGGTAAACTTCAGACCCAATCTTGTTAGCAGCTGGCCAGGCTGGATTACTACGGCTACTGAGCTGGAAAATGAGCTGAGCAGTCCGCCTTTGGCCTTGCTCTCTTTGAGACCGAGATGGGCTCCTTCAGGGTTGTCTATTTTTGTGAGCCCCCAGCAGCACTTTATTCTTAAATCTTGTAGGGGAGTGTAAACATATTCCCCAATGATCATGGAGAGCCAAACTCTTTAAAAAACATGCAACATGGATCACCTGTGTGAACATGTGTGTCCATACATGAACAAATACACGCCTATACACACCTATCAACAAACACTCCCCCATAAATGAAAAAGAGTAAAGAATAAGCATTGCTCTGCTCCCTGAGTTCCTCGGCACCGCCACTACCACCCCACCCTTTAAAAAATTAGAAAACTCGGATATTTAATTAAAGAAACTAATGAGTGGCTCTCTCTTCTTGGAGATTCACACTGAAAAGCAAGTTGCTAAAATATGCAAATACTCCCTAGAGTTGTGTGGTCCCCGATTAAGACACTCACAGTTTTGCTTGTGGTCTCACTGTGGCATTGACTGCTTTTACAGTGAATGCTCGGGGCAGTCAAAGCCCAGAAATTCTTGGAATAGAGCTTGAAAGAGTTCAAAGGCTCCAAAAGACAAAAAAGGACTAAGCTGGGATTTTTATGTACACTGAAAAGGAGAATACCATATAAGTTCCCTAATGCAGGCTGTTATGGCAGTGGGGCCCATATCAAAGCATGATGGTGCCTCGCAAAAAGGACTGGAAATTTTCTTGCACACCATATGCAAAAGAGAAATAGGGGACGCCTAGGCCAGGGCGGTGGTTTTGGCGACATGAAACATTGAATGCTCTTTTCGGACGCACTATTGAACGGACAAGGAATTCAAAGTGTTTGAATTCGGACAAGTTTTCTGCCTCAATAGGCCATAATCAGTCCCAAAGAACTGAGTACTCCTCAGTGTAGTGGCCCGTTCTCAAGGCTAACTGTGGTGGGGTCTTTGCCGGCTATTATGGGGACCATCAAAGCAAGGGCTCTTATGTTGGCTTTCCTCTTATCGAGGCCGCTCCTACCAAAAACTCCTTAGGCGCCATTTCTTAAACTCGGCAAGTGGAACTGCATGCAGTCTTCCAAGACAGCAACACACAGCAGAACAGGACAGGAAATAAATTGAATTGAGCATGGTGAGAGAGGTAAAGATTCACTCAAACGAAGAGGACTTTGTTGGGTTTAGGGGTGAGGGATTTAACATTATTTTGTAGAGTGGGTACCGGCCCTCATTTTGTTTCCAAAGCTCATAGGATCCATTCTCGACATGCAGAAAACTCAGAACAGTCTTTGCCATAGGATTTCCCACTGGGCGGGGAGGGTCGGGAGGGGGGAGAATGGTAAGCTCAGACCTTCAAAGTTTTAAAAGAAAGAAAAAAATAACTTTGATTTCTTCTTGCAACTTCCTTTTCCAACATTTAAATGCTAATCTTGTCCAGAAACTTGGCCAAAATGCCTCACATGTTTGAATACTATAAGACCTGTTTGCAAAAGAGAAATCCTCCTGTTTTCCACTGGTTGTATTTTGTAAATGGAAAGATCATCTTTGGGGGGGGGGGGGGGGCTCCTTCCTTATCACCGAACATCGTTTTTCTAAAATGATGGTTAAATATATGTAAACCCAAAATCTCTTTTGACTTTCTTTTTTCCAACAAAATACATAAGTCACCATGAGTTTGCCCACATACCAGTTATTCCTACTCAATAATGTGAATCCATCCTAAGATGCTAAACCATTCCCTTGAAATTTATTGAATTCATACTGTGTATAAATCTAATGTGGAGACTTTTGAACAAAAGAAATATTAAATATGTCTTCCCATATATCCTGTCCTCCTTACACAGTTAGGTACCCACTGTACTACCAGTTAAAAGTATGGCTCAGTTTTGAAAAATAATCACATGACTTGGTGTCCAGAGAGATGGTTCAAAATCTTTTCTGACATTTGCCAGTGATGGGATTTCTCTGAACCCTTATTTTGTCATTTGTAATGAAGATAAACAAACTCAAAGGAATTCATTTATATATAAAGTTCTTGGTAAACAACAGTGCTGTAAAGGGTAAAGTTCTAGACCTGGAGCCAAGATTTGAATTCAAATCCAACCTCAGACACTTAGAGGCAAATCATTCAATTTCTTTCTGCCACAGTTTCCTCAACTGTACTGACTACTAAGTGCTTGAGTACAAAGCAAAAACGATTCCTTCCCTTAAGGAGTTTATATTCTGAAAGAGAAGACAACACATTGAGAAAAAATGTACATCACCTGACAGATACTCTAGAGATGGAAGGCAATTTTAAAGGTAAAGACTTGGGGAGAATGAGAAGAATATGCCATAAAAAGTGATGTTTGAGTTAGGTCATGGCCAGTAGCCTGACAACTTGGTGATGAATTCTCTGGCCATGGCAACCCTTGAAACAAGCAAGACAAAACACCCACAATGGCACCCATCCTATATGATTTTCTTGCACTTCTTCAGTGATGGTGGTTTATTGCATAAATGGAGAAAGAAGGTAGCAAGAATCAATTCTTAGATCATCAACTAGGTGGTTTCTTTTCCAATAAATGTGATCTTTTTTAATAAAAAGATCCTTGTCCAGTGACCTTGTATTATATGCAAGAGCATGCTGGTACCAGTTCAAATGGGGGCATGAAAGCTAAATATCAAATTTTCAGTGTGAATACTCCTCAGAAAAATCAGCAAATACTACAAATCAGGACGTGAGTTTTTATTTTGTTTACCATCTAGGGTTAAGATGTCATCTAAAATGGTAATAATGCAAGTAAAACCTAAAAATGTATCACCCTTTTTTCCAAAGAACCAGTTCTTAAGCCTTTACCCGTACACTGCTAATTACACAATATGGCAATTCCAAAATGAGATCCATGAAAATAATTGCAGGTTATGCACTAACATACATAGCAGAAGCTGGAGGAAAAAAAGAAATTATATAAAGAATTACAAATTAAACAAACATATAAGTTAATAATTATCTCTATAAATTGGAAAATAGAGAAGGTTCAGAAGTAAGGAAAGAAAGGAGTCAAAGATCTTAAGGTTATATGGAAGCAACATACCTAAATATTGAGAATGCATTCTGTGAGAAGAGAAATAGGAGGTGTAAGAATCAGAAAGTATCAAATAATATCATAAAAATTTTGTTTTCCCAATAGAAAACAACTTGATACTGATCTGAGAGTCAATCCTGAATCAACTGTATATTGACATGTAAATCCAGGCCACTAACTTATTAGATCAAAGATCAAAATTAAAATAAAGCTAGAAAAAGAAGGAAAATGAGAAAAATATTTTTCTGTACAGTTAGCCATAACTTCAACCTGACCTCTTTAAATAAATTACTGACATCAAAAAATAGGATGGAGGAAAAGATAGAAATACTAATCGTATATCCAGTATAAATCGTAGAATATCACAAGGAAACAAAAAGTCCCTAAAAATTACCTTAATCAACAAACATTTGACTTACTTGTCAAATAAAGGAATATGTCATACAAGGGAACACCCATGCATATTACCTATTTGTGAATTCTTACATGAGAAATGAGTGGAATTTTATGCTCAAAGGCACCCCATAAAAAAGTTGTTGTTTGGGGAGGCTAGGTTGCCCAGTGGATAGAGCACCAGCCCTTGAGTCAGGAGAACTTGAGTTGGAATCGGACCTCAGACACTTAATAATTAACTACCTCTGTGGCCTTGAGGAAGCCACTTAATCTCATTTGCCTTGCAAAAACCTAAAAAAACAAAAACAAAGAAAAAAGCTATTGTTTGACCATTTTCTTTTTTCTTTTTTTTTTTAGTTTTTGCAAGGCAATGGGGTTAAGTGACTTGCCCAAGGCCACACAGGTAGGTAATTATTAAGTGTCTGAGACCAGATTTAAACTCAGGTCCTCCTGACCCCAGGGCCAGTGCTCCAACTACTGTGCCACCTAGCCACCCCTGACCTTCATTTTCAAAGAGGATCAAAGATATCACAGGTTAATGTCTTGACTTGTTAATGAAATGGATTTATATGACAGAATTACACTCTCTTCCAGAGACATCAAAGTCCAGCCATAAAAAAAATTTAGGATGACTGATAATGGGATCTTTAAAGGAAAGAGATGTCTATTCACTCACAGGGAGCATACTGTCATTGAGGAAATCCAGCTACAAGTTCAAGTCAAAAAATGTTTCTCTGTCTGTAATGAGATCTTCCAGATATTCCTATTTACAGGTAATATTGTCCTAATGGTATCAAGGCTCAGAACATTCTAGAGTCTATGAAAGGAGATTCTTAACTACTTTAAAGAGTAATAAGAAGAAAACAACTAAAATAAGCCTATTTTGTGGATCATGGTATGCAATTGAAGGGACAGCCCAAGGAGCTTGTCAATAGATAGCCCAGGTCCTCCATTAATAATTATCTTTGTGATGACACAACACCTTGGATGGCTCTTGTGGGAAACCAATGAAGGGACATCAACAAGATTTTTACAGGACAGGCAAGTATGGATGGACTACCATCTTCATTCATCATTGTAAGAAGCTCAGATCATTGAGATCCTAAATTCATTTGCATGTTTAAAAGTACATATAGATAAAGATAGAGATGTAGGTAGATGTAATTAAAAACATATACATAAGGAGCAGCTAGGTGGTACAGTGTATACAGCACTGCCCTGGAGTCAGGAGGACTTGAGTTCAAATGTGACCTCAGACACTTAATAATTACCTAGCTGTGTGACTCTGGCCAAGTCACTTAACCCTACCGCCTGAAATAAAAAAAATTAAATTAAAAACACATACATAGTATGAAATACAGATGAACAGAATCTATTGACTATGAATGAGTAAATCTATAGACATCCTGATAGGTACTGTAAATGTTAGCCCATAAATGAGAAGAAAGAATAACTAAGGTAGGATTGCATCTGGGAGGCCATACAGTATTTTCAGTCATCCCAAAATATTTACCTACACAAAACCAATCTATTTAGCCTTCTCCTAGTGATGTTATATGACTATAAATAATGAAAAACTACAATATTATAATAATCAAAATTGCAGCTGATGCAAGACACTCTAAAGACCAAGTGTGGGTGCTAAGTAAGCAGACTATAAATATGTCAATGATGACAATATGAAAGATAATATCAGGAGTATATGAGTCTAATCAAAGGGGATGGAGCCAAGATGGCGACAAGAAGGGATCAAGTCTTAGGCGCTCTCTGACAAAACTCATAAGCTAAGGACTCTAACTAAACTTTCCAGAGACAGAACCCACAAAGGGACCCAGTGAGGCAGTTCTCCTACTCAAGGTAACCTGGAAAAGAGCAGAAAGGCTCTGCTCCCCAGTCGGAGGGGCGGCTGCTGGAGGGAAAGAACTTCAGCCTCCCGGAGGCAGCCCCAAGGCACTGGGAGCCAAGGCTCACAGCAGCGGGGGAGTCTCCTGAGCTGCACCCCGAGGAGCACCGAACACAAAGTGGGGGAACAGCGGGGGACCTCTGCCAGAGTGAGCACCTGAAACCCAGCCCTCAGGGCACACAGTGAGCAGCATGGTCTTTCAGCAATCCAGATCCAGAAACAGAAGCAGGCGGAGCCTGTAAGCAGAAGCCCCCAGGACATGAGCCCATTGAGCTGAGGGAGGGGAGTGAAGAGAGAGAGACTGCAGAGCTCTGTCCACTGCCTCTGGAACAGGACTCTGGGGCTCTGACCACATTCAGATCCTGATAGCAGTCCAGGCACCCCCATAGAACAGCAGCCCCCCCCACCTCAGCCCTGTGGCAGAGGGGGGTGCTTATGGTCATTCACAGACCAGGAGGGAGGACAGAGCCTCACACACTGAGACCCTTGTGGAAGTGTCCCAAAAGCTCAGGAAGCACCCCAAGACCAGGCCCAGGCTGGGAAAATGAGCAAGCAGAGAAACAAAAGGAAGACTATTGAGAAATATTTTGCAAATGAGCCCAAGAAGGATCAAAATACTCAGTCTGAAGATGAGGAAGCACAAGCTCTTGCATCTAAAGACTCCAAGAAAAACAGAAATTGGGCTCAGGCTATGATAGAGCTCAAAAAAGACTTTGAAAATCAAATGAGGGAGTTGGAAGAAAAACTGGGAAAAGAAAGGAGAGAGATGCAGGAAAACATGAAAATGAAGTCAGCAGCTTAGTCAAGGAAATCCAAAAAAAAGGCTGAAGAAAATAGCATGCTAAAAACCAGCTTAGGTCAAATGGATAAAACAGTTCAAAAAGTTATTGAGGAGAAGAATGCTTTAAAAAGCAAAATTGGTCAGATGGAAAAAGAGATAAGAAAACTCTCTGAGGAGAACAAATCCTTCAGACAAAGAATAGAATTCAGGGAGATTGATGAATTTACCAGAAATCAGGAATCAATACTTCAAAACCAAAAAAATGAAAAATTAGAAGAAAATGTGAAATATCTCATTGAAAAAACAACTGATATGGAAAACAAACTTAGGAAAGATAATTTGAAAATTATTGGAATACCTGAAAGTCATGATCAGGAAAAGAGCCTGGATATCATTTTCAAAGAATTACTACAGGAAAATTGCCCTGATATCCTAGAAGCAGAGGGCAAAATAGAAATGGAGAGAATCCACCAATCCTCCAGAGAAAGAGATCCTAAAAAAACAACCCCTAGGAATATTATAGCCAAGTTCCAGAACTCCCAAGTCAAAGAGAAAATATTGCAAGCAGCCAGAAGGACACAGTTCAAATATCGTGGAGCTGCAGTCAGGATCACACAGGACTTAGAAGCAACTACATTGGAAGCTTGTAGGGCTTGGAATACAATATACCGGAAGGCAAAAGAGCTTAGATTGCAGCCAAGAATGAACTACCCAGCAAGGCTGAATGTCCTCTTCCAGGGAAAAAGATGGACTTTCAATGAACCGGGGGAATTTCAAATGTTCCTTTTGGAATGGCCAGAGCTGAACAGAAGGTTTGATCTTCAGATACAGGACTCAGGTGAAGCATGGAGTTTGGAGGAGAGGGGGGAAATATGAGGGACCTAATGAGGATGAACTGCATGTATTCCTGCATAGAAAAATGACACTGATAATAGTCATATGAATCTTCTCAGTTAATAGAGCAGGTAGAGGGAGCTTTTATAGTTGAAGCACAGGAGAAAGCTGAATTTGAAGATTAAAATATGGTGTAAAAATGGAGTCAATAGAAAAAAGGGGAAATGGAATGGGAGAGAAAGAAAAAGGAGAGGGGGAATAGTCCCAGATATTTCACATAACAAGATTTTTTTTATTACAATGAGCTATTGCAATGATATGGAAGGGGGGAGGCAAGGGGAAATGAGGGAACCTTTGCTCTCATCAGAGATGGCTAGGAGAGGAAACAGCATATATACTCAATGGGGTATAGACATCTGGAGTAAGAAGGAGTGGGGGAGCAGGGGGAAGGAGTGGGGATGTGAATGAAGGAGGAGAGGATGGACCATGGGGGGAGAGTGGTCAGATATAACACATTTTACTTTTTACTTTTTGCAAGGGGCTGGGATTGGATGGCCTGCCCAGGACCATAGGGCCAGGTGGATTCTGGGTGGTATGGGGGTTCAGGGCTTCTTGGCCCCAGGACCAGGGATCTGTCTGCTGCGCCATTCAGCGACCCTACAGCAGAGTCAGAGTGAAAGGAGACAGAAAATATAGTACATGGTAGTGGAGAAATAAGAAAGGAGGGAGTTACAATCAGCAATGGCAACGTTGGAAAAATATGGAAGTAACTTTTGTGATGGACTTATCATAAAGAATGTGATCCACCCGTGACAGAGTTGTTGGTGTTGGAACAAAGACTCAAGCACATTTTTTTTTATTATTATTTGGGGGAGGGTGCAGGACAAATGGGGCTGGGTGGCCTGCCTGGGGCCACATAGCAGGGTGATCTTTGGGTGTCTGGGGCCGGATTTGGACCTGGGTGCTCCTGGCTCAAGGGCCAATGCTCTGTCTGCCACCCAGCCACCCCTGCTATTATTACTATTTTATTTTATTTTGGGTCTTTTTTTTCTTCTTTTTGTTTTTTGCAGGGCAGTGGGGATCGGGTGGCTTGCATGTCACATGGCTGGGTGATTGTTGGGTTTACGAGGCTGGATATGGGCTTGGGTGCTCGTGGCTCCAAGGCCGGTGCTTCATCCATTGCGCCACCTGGCCATACCTACAATTATTACTATTATTGTTTTTAATTTTAATTTTTTTCTCTCCCCTTTACTTTTTTCGCCCAAGCAAGTCTATCTATATTCATGGGGGGAGGGGTATTTTGTTTACTTGTAAACAAGAATATTTTATTAATGTAAAAAAAACCATTTGTACAAAATGAGAATAAAAAAATAAATTAAAAAAAAAGAAAGACAGTGAGTGAATATTCCAACTATTTTATTGATGCCATCAAGATACTAAAAGAACCAAAGGAAGGACTACAATGATTGAGCTAGATTGCAATGGAGGGTAAACTCACAGATTCCAATTATTGGAAATACTTTCCTCCCTCTGTGGAATCTTCATTCTTCTCTACTGGGTTCTGAGGGTCAGTGCCCTTATAAAATCCTCATGCTATCATGTTTCGTTAAGTTTAGTTTGTTCTCACAGTATTTCAGTACCCAAAGTTGTTAGGGTATGCTGCTCCTATGTAGTAGCTATCATATCAATGTCACTGGAATGCCTCTAGATTATCAAATCTCCTGTTCACAGAAAGAGAAACTCAGTCCTCTCCCCCAAAGGAAATGTCTTCAACTCCTAATCAATTTACTGCTGCTGGAATGACTTTCTGAGTTATATAAGGTCCCAAAGGTATGTCTGACTCTTTGAGCCAATTAGGTGTTATGTCTCCATCATCTATCTTCCTCTAATGAGCAAACATCTGGTTTACACATTCGTTGAGTCATTGATTGATTCAATAGAAAAGTGTGGGTCTTCTATGACTTATTGGGGTGGAGCAGGTTCTCTCATCCTTCTCAGCTTCAGGCTGCCAGGCAATATAGAGTACAAGCTTGGGTATCCTCCTGTTAGATCAGATTTTATCACTTGTATCCAAGAGGCACTGCAAATCTGACACAGTGTGTCCATGTAAAGTGATGGTCAGAGGGTCTTCCAGTTACCATTATTGAGGATAAAGATGTTTGAGTTCAACTCCTTAAAAAATCAATATATCACTCGCATTTGAAAAGTTTCATTTGAATGTCTGAAGCATGCTCTGTTAAAAAACAGAATAAAAGTTAGATAACTGTTCATGTCAAGTATTAAGTAAGTTATCTTTCCTGGAATTAATGTTGAATGCATGTGCCCTGAAGAAGTATTGGCATAGGTCCGGGAACACTGGAGAAATAAAAGATCACATGGAGATCTTCCTCGTTCAGGGCAGCACAAAGTAATTACAGGCTGGTGGGACTGGTGGTTGCCTTCCACCATGACAGTTGTGCAGGCTCTGGAACTGTCACCAAAAAGGATTAGCTGAAATTACTATGAGTTAGGCAATCTAGCTGCCAGGCAGTGTGCTAAGCATTGAGGATACAAAGAAAGGTCAAAATAGCTCCTGTTCTAGTGGGGAAACCAATGGGGAAACCACTCTGTATGAGACAGAGAGGAGAATCAGAGAAACAGAGAGAGGAGAGACAGACAGAAAGACAGAGAGACAGAGACAGAGAGAGAGACAGAGAGAGAGAGAGAGAGAGAGAGAGAGAGAGAGAGAGAGAGAGAGAAATTCAAAGAAAAGGAAAGAATAACCAGATCAGAGGAAAGACCTCCTAGGGGAGAGAAATCAAAGAAGAGAGAACTCTGGAGACCCCAGGACGGGGAGACCCCATCGAGCAGAGACACTCCCCAGGACAGGGAGGAGAACAATGGCAAGCTGGGCTGTGCCAGTAGAAAACAGCAGCTGAGATAGAAAGAATTTGAGCTCAGGGTTTGACACAGGAGCAGGACGTGGGAAACCTGTGAAGTGGACTTGGAGGGACTTTGTCCCAAGAGCAAGTTGAAATTCATATGTCAGTTGGACTTCTAAATCAAAACTAAAATTTTCCTTTGGTATAGACAATATTTGGCCAAAGTAACATTGCTAAACTATATTCTAACCCCTTTACCCCTGCACAATAGCCTCCAATGGTTGGTAATTACCTCAAAGATGAACTACAAGTGTTGCTGTTTGGCTTTCAAAGCCTTTAGTAGTCTGACTCCCCTTGCCTTGTCAGTCTTATTTTGTATTTTACATCCCTCCCCTTCAAGCATTCTATCGTCTTGCCAAACTTCTTGTTATTACCTACACACACCATTATATCTTTTATCTGGAGCCCGGGGTCTGGAGCCAGGAAAACGTGAGTTCAACTCTCCCTCCCATACTTACTAATTGTATGATGCTAGACAAGTAATTTGTTTGCCTCAGTTTCCTTGTGTGAAAAATGGAAATGATAATAGTATTCACCTTCCAGGATGGTTGTGAAGATCAAATGAGTTAATATTTCTAAAGCATTTAGCACAATATTATCTGCACATAGTAGACTCTATATAAATGCTAGCTATCATTATAATTATTATTAATTATTAATTATCTCCATTCCTTGTATAAACTAGTCCCCATATCTGGGGATATGCACTCTGCCTCACGGTGGACTCTTAGAATCCCTAGTTTCCTTTAAAATGCTTCAAATCCCCTCATCTATATTATCTTCCCAGTTTCTTAACTAAAAATTTCTTCTCAAAAAATTCCCTTGCATTTATTTCATATATACTTATAGGTATGCATGGGGGCTTTTCCTAAGGAATGTAAACTCTTTGAAACAGAGGCTTATCAATTTTCTTTCAGGGCATAGTAGATATCTATTTAGTACAAAGTAAGAAAATGTCGGTACATAGTAGGTATCTAATAAGACCTTGATGAATGAGTGAGTAAGCCAATATTTTAAGGTTGAGATAGCCAGGGCAGAGGTCAGTCACTTATACATGTGCACATGTGCACACACACACACACACACACACACACACACACACACACACTCCAATAGTCTTACCAGGTCCATAAATGGCATATCATCTAGTACACTATAATAGTTTCTAAAACACATCAGATCATCCTTTCAAATGGTAAATTTCCACAAACAATTAATGAAGTGGTTTCTCTCTCTCTCTCTCTCTCTCTCTCTCTCTCTCTCTCTCTCTCTCTCTCTCTCTCTCTCTCTCTCTCTTTCTCTCTCTCTTCTTTAAAAAATAAAAAATCTGGGGTGGTTAGGTGGCATAGTGGATAGAGCACCAGCCCTGGAGTCAGGAGTACCTGAGTTCAAATCCAGCCTTAGACACTTAATAATTACCTAGCTGTGTGGCCTTGGGCAAGCCACTTAACCCCATTGCCTAGCAAAAACCTAAAAAAAAAAAAAAATTAAAAATCCCCCGGTCTAATGTTTGAAGCCAAATCCAACTCAGAAACTCTTTAAATATCAAAAACAACTTTTCATATCCAGTTAAACTACAGACAGAATGAAGGTTTCTCAAGAATCACTAGCCATAAGTTTCTAATGAAGCATTTGCTATTTGTTTTTTTAATCATAGTAGGGAAGAAATGTTACTCCCTAGGGTCTGTGCACATGTAAGAAAAACCCTAATCTCAAATATGCCTCATGAACATGCAATAGTCTTTATTGCCCTAAGAAACATCCAGATGAAGACAACTTAAAATATGGGTTATCTTTACTTACAATCCCTTTTCCTTTCCCTTTTTTCCCTAAAAAAAACTTATTAAAGTTGATTAAGTGACTTATTATATTAATGCATGGTTTGTACATGTGTGTTTGTGCATATGTGTGTAACACTGTTAATCTCCATCCAAGAGAACAAGGAACCAAGATTTTTCTCTGGCTGGGACTCCTGCTACCAGAATCATAATCACATTATAGAAAGGAAATTAGTGATATCCTCCAGGAAAGAATTCTATTGTTAGTTTATATTGAAATCCTAGTTAATTTCTTTTTTGATGTTTAAGTCAGTCATGGTTCTTGTTCTAAAAGCTGAGAGATCTAAGATAATTTCACTGGCCTTTCAGGTTAAAAAAAAATGACTTTTGATCTTTGTTCAAACTCCACAATTCTTTCTCAGGATACAGATGGCATTCTCCATTACAAATACCCCAGAATTGTGCCTGATTGCTGCCCTGTTGGTATAAGTCCATTAAGGTTGATCATCACTCCCATTACCTTTAATTTTTATTAAAATGGTGTCTTATTAGGTAATTCTGCTATATCTTATACTATATGTTTCTTCCTTAAGGATATGATTTCTCTCTCATCACATTCAGTTTAGATCAATGCATACTATGGGAATGATGTAAAGACTAGCAAACTGCTTTCTGTGGGGGGGAGGGAAGAGAGATTAGGGGAAAAATTGTAAAACTCAAAATAAATAAAACCTTTCTACAATTTAAAAAAAATAAAAATATAAAAAAATGACTTTTGAAGAAATAATCTTTTCATTGCTTAAAAAACAAAATAAGATTATCTAGGAAAAATAAATTAATTGATGGTTTTCCGAAGGAGGGATAAGCATTAAGCAATACAAAGTCAGTAGTTGGTCACTCTATACTTTGAATTAATCTCTTTATTATATGACATATTAGAAACGTATTCAAATCATGTTTAAGATTGGTATTTGATTCATTAATAATGAAGTTTAAAAAGTATTTTTGCTAGTGATGAATGATACAATCTTTCTATGCAATATTTCAGATACATCTTATCATAGGCAAAAAAAAAACCCTCAATTATTGCATAAGATTGGGTTATTATGCCACAGTTTAGACTCTATACAATTTTTCTAGATCAGAATTCCATAAGAGGAAGGAACCTCAGTAGACATTTAGTCCAAACCATGCCCAAAAGGAATCGTTATAAAAACATACTTGACAAGTATTTGTTCATCCTTCATTCTCAAAGAGAACCAATGATATCAGGAGGGTGATAGCTTGACTTGCAACTGAATTGGATTTAAGTGAGGCAGGGTTGTCATCAGCCTCATTCTCTCCTCCAGTCATTCACAGTTCAGTGGAAAGATTAATGCTGTCACAATGTCTGACTGTGACCCTAGATGCAACTGGGAGAACTTGGTCTTTTCAAGTTAAGGTCTTTCCCAGGTCTCAGTTTGTGAAGGCCATATCCATTCAGTAATTAAATGTTAGGTAAGAATTGAGGCAAAAAAGAAGGCCTAGATTGTCTTCACAAAACAATTGATTTAGGAAGTGAAGACCCTAAGAGTTTCTGGCCAGAACAAAAACAATTGCTATGTACACTCATTCTGAACTTCAAAATCAAACAAGGAGCAAGTAAAGCTAGGGCTGTGACCCATTATTGGCCTGTTAGCGAAAGCCACAGTAATTTTGATTTAAAGGAAAATTCAAGTAGCTCCATTTGAATCCCAATGGCTTTATCAAAGCCTCAGTTTCCAGAACTATATTTCAAAAATTAATAAATGAAAACTACATGAAACAAAAGGATTAATTATCCCAGTTTTTCAGGGTGGGGGAGGGGAAGAATGATAGAAAAATTAATTAGGGACAAAAAATCTAGCCCCAAAATCTCAAGATATTTTGCAAAGTATAAGGGATGAAATTTATATTCATTTGACTAGAGCACCCATATTTAGGGGTGTTATGAACCCCTTTGTGGTCAAAGGGGGGAGAAGGAAGAAGAAAGGAAAGGAGAAAGGCAGGAAGGCAGAAAGGCAGGCAGAAAAAAGGAAGGAAGGAAGGAAGGAAGGAAGGAAGGAAGGAAGGAAGGAAGGAAGGAAGGAAGGAAGGAAGGAAGGAAGGAAGGAAGGAAGGGAGGGAGGGAGGGAGGGAGGGAGGGAGGGAGGGAGGGAGGGAGGAAATATCAATATTGCCCAAATGGAACTGGCCAGTTGGGTCCCCAGTGGAGTAGCTACTACAGCTCACAGATTGCTGTTCAACCTTCATCTTTGAAGGAGACTAATGACAATAGGAGGATGATACCAGTTTGACTCTCTCCTCCACTTAGCCTCTCGAGGGAGATCTCCAGTGACAGGAAACTCATTGTCATTGGCAGTCAGTATGGAACAGAAATTGTTAGGAATTGTTAGGAAATTATTCCTGGCCTCCAGAATGAAATTTATCTCTTTGCCACTCCCAATCTTTGTTCTGATTTTGCTCTCCGGGGCCAAACAGAATAATTTTAATCTCTCTTACATAAGATAGCCCTTTGAACTGTTGAATGCATATATATATACATATATATATATATATATACACAAACAGATATAAACAGGTGTGTATATAGATAGATATGAAGAGAGAGAGATATGGATGCGGATATAGATATGGATATGGATATGGATATGGATATGGATATGGATATGGATATGGATATGGACATGGATACAGATATAGTACATATGTATGTATTATCATCCTGTGTCTTCTCTTCTCCAGACTAAGTGTGCCCAATTCCTTTCAACTGATTCTCATATAATTTGAACTCAAGGACCTTCATTATTCTAGTAGCCTCTTCCTCTGGAGTTGACCAGCATTTTGGCACAATACTCTGTCTGAAGTCTCACAAGGACAGACTTCCAAAGACAGTCTCTTTAAAAATATTTGATTTATTTATTTTTCCAAGTACATATAATGGTGGTTTTCAACAATCATTTTTTTCTAAGGTTTTGAGCTTCACATTTTTCTTCTTCCTTCCCTTACCTCTCTCCTTCCCCTAGCATAAAGCAATCTAATATAGGCTATACATGTATAGCCTTGCTAAACAAAGATCTATATTAATCATGTGAAAGAAGAATCAAATTCAAATTGGAAAAAATAAATGAAAATAGTAAGCTTTGGTCTACATTTAAACTCCCCAGCTCCTTCTCTGGAGATGGATAGTATTTTCTCCATCATAATACTTTTAGTACTGTCTTTGATTATAATACTGCTGAAATGAATGAGTTCATCATAGTTGAACATCACCCAATGTTGCTGTTAGTGTGTATAATGTTCTTCTGGATCTGCTCATTTCACTCAGCATATGTTCATTCAAATTCTTCCAGGCTATTATAAAATACCATCCCTCATGGTTTATTAGAACAATAGTGTTCCATCACTTCATATACCACAATTTGTTCATCCATTCCCCATATTAGTTCCTTCTTCAAAAAGAACTGTGGTAAATACTTCTGTACATGTGGATTTTTTATCCTTTTTTATGATCTCTTTGGGATACAGACCCAGGAGTGGTATTGCTGGATCAGAGGGTATGTGTGGTTTTTCTTGTCCTTTGGGCATAATTCCAAATTGCTCTCTGGAAAGGTTGGATCAGTTCACAACTCCACCAAAAATGCATTAGTGGCCTAGTTTTCCCACATCTCCAACACTGATCATTTTCCTTTTTATTAGCCAATATATTGGTCAATATTTTGTGGGTCAATCTGAGAGGTGTGAGGTTGTGCCTTTAATTTGCATTTCCCTAGTCAATAATGATTTAGAGAATTTTTTTCATTTGACTATAGATATTTATTTGACTGTAGATTTTTTCCTGACTATAGATTTTGTGTTTACTATCTTCAACTGAGAATTATCTTTTCATATCCTTTGACCATTTATCAATTGGGGAATGACTTGTATTTTTATAAATTTGACTCAGTTTTCTATATATTTTTGAAATGAGTCTTTTTTCAGGAGCATTAATTGAAAAAATTGTTTCCCAACTTTCTGCCTTCCCTTTAATCTTGGTTGCATAGGCTTTATTTGTGTAAAATCTTTTTTCATTTAATGTAATCAAAATTATCCAATTTGCTTTCCATAAAGTTCTTTATCTCTTCTTTTGTAATAAACTCCTCCCCTTTCCATAGATCTGATAGGTAAACTATCCTTTGTTTTCCTAATTGGCTTATGATATCATCTTTTATGTCTAAATCCTGTGCCCATTTCAACCTTATCTTGGTATGCCTAGTTTCTGCCATGCTATCTTCCAGTTTTCCCAGAAGTCTTTAATCAAAGAGTGAGCTCTTATTCCAGAAGCTGGCATCTTTGGGTAGGTCAAAACAGCAGATTACTATAGTCATGTACTTCCTTGAATTTTTGACAAAATTGACCAGTGAATCCAAGTGGTTCAGAAGATTTTTTTCTTAGGGAGTTCATTGATGACTTGTTCAATTTCTTTTTCTGAGATGGGGTTAAGTAATTAATTTATTCTTTTAACTTGGGTCATTTATATTTTTCTAAATATTCATCCATTTCAATTAGATTGTCCAATTTATTGGCATAAAGTTTAGCAAAATAACTCTAAATTATTGTTTAATTTTTTTCTCATTGAAGGTTAATTCACTTTTTTTTCATTTTTGATACTGGTAATTTGGTTTTCTTATTTTTTTAATCAAATTAACCAAAAGTTTTTCTATTTTATTGATTTTTTTTCATAAAACCAGCTCTTAGTTTTATTTATTAGTTCAAGTTTTCTTGCTTTCAATTTCATTAATTTCTCCTGTCTTTTCCCAAATTTCTTATTTGGTATTTAATTAAGGAATTTTTAATTTGTTCTTTTTGTAGTTTTAACTTGAAGCTTTTTTAGTTGAATGCCCAATTCTTTAATTTCTTCTTTCTCTATTTTATTCCTCTAAGCATTTAGAGATATAAAATTTCCCCTAATAACTTTTGTCTGTATCCCACAAGTTTTGATATGTTGTCTCCTCATTGTCATTGTCTTGGATCTAATTATTATTTTTATAATTTGTTGTTTGACTCATTCATTCTTTAAAATTAGGTTATTTAGTTTCCAATTAATTTTAGATCTATCTTTCCATGATCCTTTATTGCACTATTTATATTGCATCATGATCTGAAAAGGATGCATTTAATACTTCTGCCTTTCTCTATTTGATTATGAGATTTTTTTTATTTTTTTATTAGGAGATTTTTATGCCCTAATGCATGGTCAATTTTTGTATAGGTACCATGTACTGCACAAAGGTATATCCTTTCTATCACCACTCAGTTTTCTTCAGAGGCCTATCATACCTAACTTTTCTAACATTCTATTCACCTCCTTAATTTCCTTCTTATTTATTTTATGGTTAGACTTATCTAATTCTGAAAGAGAGAAGTTGAGATCCCCTACAAATATAGTTTTGCGGTCTATGTCTATCTGTTACTCATTTAGCTCGTCCTCTAAGAATTTGGATACTATACCACTTGGTGCAAATGTTTAGTACTGAAATTTTTTGTTGAGACAGCTAGGTAGCACAGTGGATAGAGCACTAGCCCTGGAGTCAGAAGGACCTGAATTCAAATCCAGCCTCAGACACCTAATAATTACCTAACTGTATCACCTTGGGCAAGACACTTAACTCCATTGCCTAGCAAAAATAAAAAATTAATTACCTAGCTGTGTGACCTTGGGCAAGTCACTTAACCCTATTGTCTTGCAAAAAAATGAAATTATTTGATACCTTTTAAGATGATTCAGTTTCCTTCCTTATCCCTTTAAATGAGACCTATTTTGTAATTTCTTTGTCTGAGTTAAAGACTGTCACCCCTGCTTTTTTCACTTCAGTTGAAGCATAATATATTCTGCTCCAGTCTTTTACCTTTATTCTGTATATCTCTATGTTTCAAATGTGTTTTTTGTAAATAGCATGTTGTAGAATTCTGTTTTTCAATCCACTCTGCTCTCCACTTCTGTTCTATGGGAGAATTCATTCCACTCACATTCACAATTATAACTACTAACTTCTTATTTGCCTCCAAACTATCTCCTCTTCCTTTGTACTTTTTTCATCACCAGTGTTTTGCTTCTGAATATTACCTCCCTCAATCTATCCCCACTTCTATCAGCTACCCTCCCCTTTATTCCCCCTTCCCCTCTTTCCTTCTTTCTCTTCTAAGAGACCCTACTCCCCTATTCTCTCCTAATACTTGAAGTATAAGATAAATTTCTAAATTCAGCTGTGTGTATTTGTTATTCCATCTTTAAGCCAAATTCAATGAAAGATCTATGCAGTTCTCACACGCTCCCTTCTTTCCTTCTACTGTAATAGGTTCTTAGTGCCTCTTCATGGGACGTAATTTACCTCATTCTGCCTCCCTCTTCCTTCCATTTCATCTTTTATTTAATGTCTTAATTTTTTTAAATCTTCCCATCAAAATCAACTTATGTTATTCTCTCTAAAAGAGTGACAAATCTCAAAAGTTTTCTTCCTCTCAATAGAGATGCAGCCAATTTAAACTTACTGAAGATCTCAGATCAGTCCCCACCTTGCCCTGCTGCTGGTACACTGGGTTTCTTTCCTCTCTTCTGGGTACAGGCCTTGCTGGAAGATGTGCCACTCTGTTCTTTTGTGGGTTCTGTCAGCCCAAAGTCTGTTAAGAGGTTTGATTAGTGTTATTTCTGAGGGAAACCCAGGAGAGTTTTAAAAAGCTCCTAGCTTCTCACTGCCATCTTGGCCAGAAGTTCTGTATTACCCCCTTTATTCCTGGAAGACAAATTTTACTGCAACTCAGTATCATATTGATTTGGGGGAGGACTGACTCATATGACTATTCAGTGCATCCAAACCTCTTCCTGTTCATCATCCTCCTCGTCCTCCAGCTCCTCCTCCTCCTGCTTCCTCATTCTCCTTTTCCTCCTTCCTCCTCTTCCTGCTCTTCCTCCATGGTCAATATGCTCCAAACTTCGCATCCCCTTTCAAACAAAACTTTTTTCTCCAAGAAAAGATTTCATTCAGCTTTGGAAGTTTGTGGAAGGAACTGTGTTGATATCCCCAGAGCCAAGCCCAGTGTTACACACATAGTAAATGCTAGACAATCCTGCCCTGATTTCTTATCCTAGGCCATTTTTCTGACATTCTTTCTTGAATTTGAAGTAGAGAGGTGGTCTTCCAGACCCTCTCAATAGGTTTTTGAGCCCATGAAGTTTGCTTCCTCATCCAGCCAAAGGAATTGCAAATTATCTGTGCCCAAATGCACATAGACATACACACGCTTCTGGTTTTATTGCGTTCTAAATAAGACTTTTTAAAACGCTAACTTATCAGAAATACACTAGAGGAAAAAGAAACAGCATGGATGTAACCCCCTACTAATGAGGCACTAATGCATAATTATTATAATACACGCACTGCTCTCCACAGAGGAATATTTATAAACACTGAAACAGTCGAGTTTGCAATGAAGTCTCATGTACAGATTGTTTTTCTCTGGTGGTTTGTCCTTTTTTCTTATTGTAGTCATATTTAATGAATTTCGCAAGACTGCACTCCAGTCCAGAAAATACTGGAGGAGCCTGTGTATTTAATATGTGCTGCCTTCAATAAGTGTGCAGAGCCAAGATATTAAATAAAACCAAGTGCCCCAACTATCAAGAAGGCATTCCATTCTAAATTCTTGAAGGTGATCTCTAAGAGAACTGTAAGCCTGCCAAAACAAACACAAAGTGTGAGAAGTAACTGGTTGAATTCAGTCAGATCTTTGGGGATTTGGAAGGATTGTTTTTGTTTGGGGGGGAAGGAAGAAAGAAGCAGAAGAGGGAAATTCCATTAAATTGGTTATTGATTAAATTTCAAAGTTATGTTGATTATATCCTATATCCTGGTTTATATGTGAAATCACAACCTGCAGCTAGTAAAGAAGCGAAGATTGTTTTGTCTTGTTTTCCTTGGGTTTGGGTCCAAACCTGTGGTTTTTCTCATCAACCTAGAGAGCTCCCAAAGCAGTCACATATCTACCAGAGGCCTAGATGATACCTTACTGCACAGATGCCTACAAAGATAGAAGTTCTCTCTATGAATAAAGATAGATAAGTATTTTGCAACTTAGAGTCCTATGGAGTTCACCAGGGCTTTAAGAAATAACATTGTTTGCAAAGGACCTCAGAGTAGATAGGAATCAAAGGAGAAGCTTGAATCTAACCATGGAGGCCATCTTTCAGAGAATCACATAATCTGAGAGTTGGAAGGGACCAGAGTGGCCATCTAGTCCAAAGCATAGATGACATGAATCCCCACTATGATATACCCAACAGAACAAAAATAATCATCCTCGATATGACAGCCTTTCAAATACTTTAAAAGAACCATTTTATACACACACACACACACACACACACACACACACACACATACATGTGTCTATACCAGGCTAAATAGTTCTTTGAACTAATCATCACATACTGCAGACATAAGTCTCTTTATCATCCTATTTGCATTCCTTTGGGCACTCTCCAGCCTATGAATGTCCTTCTGAGACTGCAGCTCAATCCTTTATACTATGCCTCTTCTCAAAGAACCAATACATCTCCTTAATGACAAGCTCCTTTGATCAGGAATATGACCCAAGACCCACAAATGCATATTGAGTTTGTTATGACCATTGTTAAAACTTCAGATCCCTTTGAAAACAATTCCACGTCCCTAGGTTCAATTTGAGATTTATTTTCCATGAGTGATTCCTAATACTAAAGCATCTACTTTAAATGCTCATTCTCTACATGGATTAATTATCAAACTTGGGAATTTCCCAACCCTTCCTTAAAGAGGGCACTCATATCCTCCATGGAACTATCATTTAGTCAACCATCTACGCACCTAGGGAGCTCTATTTGTTAGGTTGTGGGTTATGGAGAGAGTAAAAAGAGTACCTGCCCTCAAGGAGCTTACATTCTAAAAGGGAAAAAAATATGCAAATAGATTGGTACATCCAGAGCACATAGTGATACATCAATAGACTACAACATATAAAGTAGATAGAAGAGAACCTGAAAGAAAGCAATATTCTCAAGGTCATGATCTTGGTCATAAGTTTAGAATGGAAAGTCCCTCATTTTATGTCTATAGAAGAGAGTCTCAGAGATGCCGAGACTTCTGACACAGGCATAATTATCAAAGGATCACAGATTTAGAACTGAAAGGAGCTTCAATGATCATAGAATACAATCCACTTATGTTAAAGATAAGGAAACTGAAGGCCAAAAATGTTAAGTGAATTTCCAAAAGCCATGAAGTTAGTCACATTCAATACAGGATTTGACTCTGATATTTTTGACTCCAAGTCCCATCACATAGGTTTTCCATAATTAAAGGGATAGGGAGCAGCAGTGTCTTCTTAAGACTTGTGGGGCATCTAGGTGGTGCAGTGGATAGGCCCTGGAGTCAGGAGGACAGAGTTCAAATCTGCCCTCAGACACTAAATAATTAACTAGTTGTGTGACCTTGGACAAGTCACTTAACCCATTTCTTTGCAAAAAAAAAGACCTGTTGTAACTATAGGGCAATTTGCATAACCTTTGTACTAGCTGCCACAGGCTTAAAGGGAATTAAAAGGAACACCTCACCCTATCTTAAATAACAAGCATACTGGGTAAAGTCTCCTGGTGTGGGAGAGAGAAGAGGGAGAAAATGACCTGAGAAACTCTTTTCTCACCTTTAACCAACCAAATTTGTAGGAATATGTTTTAAAGAGAAATAACCAGCCTCAAAGGACAACTTTCAAACTATGTAAACCAAAAAGAAAAGATCAACATAAAAAATAGTTCTATAAGTGCAAGGAAAACTTATATAAAAAAGCTTTCAAAGAGAAAAGCATTAAGTCAATCTTTCTTTATTCCCCAAAACAGCATTATTCCATTCATATGTAAACACCATAGAAGTTTGTTAAATTTAGTAGCACTGAAAAAACATTTATTGAGTTTTTAAAATATGCAAATTACAATGCAAAGTCATTCATTCAAGTCTCAGACATTAGCTGTGTAATCTTTTGGGGCAAAAGGCCTCTGTCATCCTCATTTTCCAAATTAGAAAAAATCAGGGGGTGGCTAGGTGGCACAGTGGATAAAGCACCGGCCCTGGAGTCAGGAGTACCTGGGTTCAAATCCGGTCTCAGACACTTAATAATTGCCTAGCTGTGTGGCCTTGGGCAAACCACTTAACCCCATTTGCTTTGCAAAAACCTAAAAAAAGAAAAGAAAAGAAAAAATCAGTATAATAGTACCTATCTTCCAGGATTAAATAAGATATTTGCAAACCTTAAAGTTCTAAATGCTATTAATATGCTATTATTAATATTATTATTGTGAGGCAATGGGTTAAGTGACTTGCCCAAGGTCACACAGCTAGTAAGGATCAAGTGTCTGAACTTAGGTCCTTCTGTCTCCAGAGCTAGTGCTCTATCTACTGCACCACCTAGCTGCCCCAATATCATTATTATTATTAAGTATCAATTATGCTCCAGAAATTTTACTAAGCACTGAAGATACAAAGCTAACCACAAAATAGAGCTTTTATTTGGGGACAAGAGGTACAAAGCATATGCCAAGAATGCAGATGATTCCATGTAAAATAGATACAAAATAAGCAGAGTAATTTCCATTGGTGGGGACACTAACACTGTGGGGAAGATTTAAGTCTTTGTATAGAAGTCAATCCTTAAGACATTTTCCAAGAAGCAGAAATCAGGAAGAAGTGCATTCCAGGAAGGTGATGTGGGCAGACTGTGCAAAGGCATAGTGATGAGAGATGGAATAGTTATAAATGTAAACTATCATCCTGACGGCAGCTGGGTGGTGCAATGGATAGAGCACTGGCCTTGGAGTCAGAAGGATGGAAGTTCAAATCCAACATCAGACACTTGATACTCACTAGCTGTGTGACCTTGGGCAAGTCATTTAATCCTGACTGCCTAAAATCCATCCAGGGCCATCTCCAGTCATCCTGATCCATATCAGGCCATAGGTCCCAGATGACTCTGGAGGAGCAAGTGAGGCTGGTGACTTAGCCCAGTCCCTTCTCACTCAAATTCAATTCATGTGCTTGTCATGGCATCACCTCCCTGATGTCATGGTCTTGTTAGAGAATGAAGAACAAACATCATCATCATCCATGGTTCAAAAGAATCAATTTTGCCAGCATAAGAGGGAGAAGATTTGTCCACACAACAGTTCTAGAAAAGATCAGGGGTTTCAATAGTTTAGAAGCTCAATAGGAATCAACTCTGATATGACAGCTAAAAAATGAAATCACAGACTTCAAGAAAAAGCATTAAGTATTTCAATTTGGGGTAGCCCTACAGTACACTTTTAACAGTTTGTTCAACCTCTCAATTTCCTTATCTGAAATATCAGTATAACAGTAATAATAATCATAATATCAGTAGATCCTTGTTAAAAGGATCAAATTAAATAATATGCATAGAGTACTTTGCAAGCCCTAAGGCTTTAAATGTTAGTTATTATTATAATTAACTTTTTTAAAAAAGCATATTTTTATACAATTGATAATTCAAGTTTTGAATTTCTGGGTGTTCACAACAATATATATCAGTACCCCTACATGAGTTAGTAAATGTTTTTGAGAGTGAATTTTTCAAAACAAATCTCTTTGGTCAATCTGGTGATGAGCTTCTCCCAATTTAACCAAGCTGTTCCTCAGACAACAAACTAGGGTTTTATCACCAGAGCCACACTCAAAAGCTTTAAAAGACAGTAAGACCTGTCTGTTAGTGTTTGAAAACCCTGACATAACATTCAAAAAATCTACAATCCTCTGTATACTATTAGACTTCATCAGAGTAGGGTTTTGTTGGAAGGATAAATTTCAAAACCAAGGAAAGCTCTTAAATGAGAAATCCCATCAATAACTAAGATCATTTTAAGTCCAACTTGTTCTGTCCTTAAAGGTCCTTCCTTCAATCATCAGTTCCAAGGCTCAGACCTTCTGGGTCTCCTTTTTCCCCACACTCATTGACTCTGTGATCCCGAGGCTGTTACTTTCATCTGAATCACTGGTCCATGCCAAAGATAGAATAGATTGAACTGAACAATTACCATGATGTGGACAGTGGTAGCCTTAACACTTCAAAATGAGCATATTTTTTGCTAGATATCCCTGGATCCCTCTGACTGACTCTTCTAACCCACCTATTGAAAAGACTTCCTTCAACAAATGTATTTGTTACACCCCATCATGCAAATTAAATAATACCAAAGCAAAGGCATCCATTTGTCTGTCTGTGCCATTCCTAGATGCCCACCAAGGGAGATTAAGATGGGGGAAGGGAGAGATGTGCTTAAAAGGCTCAAGTAAAAAAGTGATGGGGGCTTTGGGCCAATTAAAATTGAATATAAATAAATTGCAATGTATTAATGAAGAGAAGAGTTTATTCTTCCCATGGTTAACCCCTTAAAAACTGTAATGAAATCTACAGCAAGAAAAAATAGTCCAATTCATTTAACCTAGCTGAGGTTATAGATCATAGTAAATGATGTTTGCTAGAACAATGGAACCAAAAAAGAAGAAATTTTGAAATATAAAAAAAACCTTGTGTGGAATGTAAAACATTCAAAGCCTAATTCATTTTCCCTTTGCCTAAGTGTCCCGTACTTGAGGAAACATTCTCCATCACCTTGACAGGACGCTTTCCTTTGGTATACAGGTTTTTATTTACCTGAATTATTAATGCTGTCTTTGTTTGGAGCTCTATCTTAATTTTTCTCTCTTCATTCACCTGTCATGATTGTTTTGATTCACGTTTCAGGAGACGATGAACAAAATATTTCTTTGGGAAACAGGCTAGTGTCACCAATATTTTTGTAATGCTAACAGATTATTCTGTTTTCCCAGGAAAAACCCAATCATTTTGGTTTTTGCATGGACTGTCAATCACCAAGATTGTGCTTTCAATTTATTGAGTGGATAAAAGATAGACTTTAAAATATGCACTGTATTGTCAGTAGAAAAGCATAAAGTACACAGAGAATACAAGCCTAAGCAGTTTCACCATATGAAATAAATGCCTTTAGGAAAAATCCCTCAGGCCAATCATAGTAAACAACAATTACCAATGTTCTCTGCAGTCTGATTTTTAGCAATATGCCCCACCAAAGCTGTGTTTGTTCTAAGGCCCCCCCTCAAGAGTCTGTAATACATTTGATAATACTGTGTTTCTTTTTTAAAAAAAACTTTTCTATGTCACATTCATGAAAGACTGATAATAGATTAAATTCTGCCTGAGAACTTGTTTGATAGAGTTGAAAGTTTTGTTGAAGAAAAATGTCATTGCCATGAGAAATGACTTGAGGCTTTTGAGATTAGCTTGAGACCAACTCCCAGAAGCCTTCGTTTTAAAGAAAACAAAACTCATGCGATGACGCCGCTTCAAGCCCTTTCGAAAATGGATTTCCAGTTTTCTTGGTTCTTGTTCACAAGGAATACATGTTGGAGGAGAACTGAAGTAGGCCTTAGTTGTGCAAAAAGTCCCATGCAGCTCTCCCAGAAAATCCAGAATATAACTTAGTCCCAGAAAACATCACAAAGCTTCGACTGAGAAAATGAATTGGGAGAGTGTATGTACAAACACCCCATGATTTCAAACAGACTAGGCTCATTGGAAGGGGGGTTGAGGGGGGTAAGTTTTTTTTTCCTTTGATTTCTTTTAGAAGGATAAAATGAAAGGGACAGTGATACATATTTTAAACCCTGTGAATTCACAATGGGGCTTTAGAATAAAGAGGTAAAAACCTTTGAACTAAACAAAGGTCCATCACTGGCCCTTCTTCCTCACCATTGCCTTATAAAGGAAATTATGCTGACTGGGGGGACCAGATGGTTTTTTTCCTCTATACCCCCATACACACAGCATAACGCAACACAACACAACACAACACAAGACATCATACCCATAGCACCGTCCACTATCGTATATGTGTATGAGTGTGTATGTGTGTGTTCGTGCATGTGCATCACATTGTTGACTCCTCTTGGACATGATCTCTTATCTCCTAGAGCTCTGTGAAAGCATGTACTCAGGGCTTACATCTGAGTGTCTCTTTGTGTTATCTCAAAGCCCAGAGGCAGAGGCGGCTGCATTAACTTGATTAAAGTAGGGCTAGGCCCAGTTCTTTGGGCTCTCACTCTGCCCCTAGATTAAAGTCTGGAAAGCGTCCTTCTCCAGAGCAGGGTTGGTTTGTTTTGTTGGATTTTTTTTTCCTCCCCCTCAAAAACCGTAACTTTCAAAAGGGTCATCCAAAGACAAAGGCTCTTATGCCAGAAGAAAAAGAGAGGCTTTTATGACAAATGATTTCTAATTACCCCTTTGTTCCAAAGAGACAGTGCTTATGGTGAGTGGCTAGAACATAACAAAGCCATCGGTAGTGCTTGACAGAGCATCCACCTAAGCCTCCTGAGAAATGGCCTTCTGTAAGGACCAGTAATTTTCTCCAAATTGCTTCTATGAAAATAGCTCTTTAAGTCTCATCCTTTGAAAAGAAACCTGAAGGCCAGGAAAACATTGCAATCCATGTGTAATAGGGCCTGAATCCATTAAAGAGCTATGGAAACTGTAGAGCTACACTACAGGTGGGCAATGTCTGTCTTCTTCCATATGATAGATTTTGTGGTACATTTTCTGAGAGTATATAAAACAAAAGGCACCACATCCAAGGGAAAGGCGTTGCTTAAGGGACATTCACCATCTGGACCCTTTTCCATTGAACAAAATGGTTTCTTCCCGACAAGAAAATTCAAACTCCTTGAGGTCAGAAATTCGATTTTTTTGGGTTTGTTTTTCATTCCTAGCCCGAGTCTAAGGGCCTTGGATCATCATAGGTACTTCAAGTAGGTACTTCAAGAAAGTGCACTGAATTCAACTGAGGCTGGTTAATGGTTTCCGCCATCCTTATATGGTTCTCAATAGGCTTTTATAAGTTCTTATATGGTTCTCCATCAGCTAACTCAGAAAGCCTGTGACAGCCACTAGTGCACCAGTGTCACAGATTTTTCAGGAAACCTTTCAGATTTATAAGAAAAGGATCAGAATTTGAATTTTGGCTCTTTATTATCCTCACTATTATTCTAATTGTGAGCGAAGCCTGGCCAAACCTGTTTCTTCATCTGTAATTTGGACAGTAGGAGGGATTGAAATGGATAACCTCTAAGATTCTTTCCAGCAATAACTCCTATGATGTGTTTTTTTAAATCACCTTTAAGGTTTTTGAAACCTAATTGAGAGAACTCTAGAAGCAGTACCAAAGGGGCTACCAAACCTGAGGACATGGAGGCCCATACAAGGAAAACTATTGTTCAACTGATGCAAACAGCACCTTCATGTCTGAAACTAAAATTACTATGGTGGTTTTGCTCAATTAGGATTTGAAGGCACTAAGCTATGCCTAATTTAATTTGTTATTTGGAAAGGGGCAAGAAAAAAAAGACTCCCATTAACCATGCCCTGCAGAGCACTTGCTTATCAGCAATGAAAAAAGATGGCATGTTTTTGGATCTCCACAAAAACAGTGACTGTATAAGAATGGTAATGCCCAACATTTAATCCAAAAAAAAGGTAATTAGTATTCAGTCTTATAAATATAATCTTTTCTTTTATATCTGCACACTTAGAAACTATATTCTTTCTCTTCAGGCAACTTCCCATCATTCCCCAAGCCATGATTTCCCTGAAATACCATCCTAAGAAGAAGAAAAAATGTGATCTACACCTTTTTTAGTCAGCCTTCTTCAAAGCCATATATCCCTTTCGTTGATTCTGATGACCCAGGCAATTCTCTGCTATTTAGTTCAATATAAATCAAAGAACATAGAAAAAAATGTATCATTATAAGATACAGTCCAAGCAAATTGAATCTTAAATTTTACATGGATTACCTTAAGTAATGGGTGACATTTTAGAGAAGGTCAAATTCATGATAGGAGGCAAGTTTTAGTTATGAGTGGGAATATTGATTTCCCCTAGGTAACTCTTAATTCAACTGATGAAAAACCCTACCAAATATTTTTGGAAGATCAAAATACTATGCTAACTTTAGGTCACAAACTACCTATGGTCCAAGACTTTGGTAAAGATGATTGGAAATGTCAGATCATATTGCAGTTGGGGTCATTTATTTCTGTGATCAATTTTACTACCTTTTGAAAGCAAGATGTCCCTCCTGATTGCTGCAATAGAGAAATAAAGACATTTGAGTGTTTCAGGTTCAAATTGTCATTGTTCTTGCATTGCTCCTTTGGTTTATCTTATCATTTTATGGAACCTGCCAGATTTTCTGGGTAACTTTCCATACTAGAAACTTCCATCTCTCATACAATCTTGCTTATTGGTACTTATTGGTATCCTAAGGTAGGATACCAATCAGAAACACAGGAGCAAGATTCCACTCTTCTCTTTAAAATGCCTGTACCTCCTTACAGCTCTGGATGCCTAGATTTATAATGGACCAAGTAGTCTCATTCATTAAATTTGGTGTAGTAATAAGCTGGAAATGAAGAATAGTTTCTCAAAAGATCATCAAGAACTCCTTTCTCTTTCACTCATGTGAAGGCTCTCTGGCAACAACCCCAGGTGGATTTCTTCTTTGCCATTCCCCAGATATGTAGATGTGCAGATAATGACTCTTGTCCCAATTTGGGAGTGCTATATAAATATCTTTTCCTTTTAATCTCTACTTCCCCCTCTCTCCTTCTGGTATCTATAGGTAAGCCATTTGACTTTCCCTTTTGATCCTTTTTTTTGCAAGGGGAGAAATTGGAGTGGTAGAGAAAAATGAGCCTCTTGCTTCATTGGTAAAAATGAATTCTCAGTGAGAAAACTTTCTACGAATGAATGAGAAAACATTTATTAAATGCTTACTGTGTGTAAATTTCTGTGCTAAGCACCAGGGGCAAAAATATAAAAGTAAAGATAGTCCTTGTCTCAAATAGATTATATCCTACTGGGAGAGACTGTGATTTCTCCATTGCTTGCCAGGGAGGATAATTTTAGCTTTGTAAATTATAGAATAGATCAATGCATATTTTCCAGGACTAATGGTAGTATTGGTTCAATTATAGTTCCTGACCTAATTAATCACCCCCCCTTTCCCAGCACCACCTCAGGCAAGGTGGTTGGAGAGACAATAGCTATGGAGTAGAGTGAACTATGTCTGGGACCTCCTTGATATAGTGAATCATTGTAGATGCATATTTAACCTACTTGAATGAGGGCACTGAGAAGTGCTCACTTGCCAGTATGTATTAGAGGTCAGTTGGTCAATCAACTGACATGTAAGGCATTTTGGTAAACTCTAGACCCTGCTCTCAATGTACTCCCTGTCTAATGGGGAAGACAAGATGCCAGCAACCGTGTACCAACAAAGCATAGCAAGATAAATTAGAGGTAACCCCAGATGGAAGATACCAAGATTTAAAAAAGACTGGGAAAGGTTTCTTGCAGAAGAGTGAGACTTTCACTGAGATTTAAGCTAAGAGGCAGCCGAGGAGGGAGAGCATGTCAGATATAACATGAGATTTGAATCCATTTCTTCCTACTTCCTAAGGCAGCTCACTAATCACTATGCCAGAACTAAACCAGAATGTTCCCTCAAACACAGCAAATCAAAAGATGTATTACTTTCAGAAACCCTGGCTTATCTAATTCTTTGACCAAATCCTTTTAATTCTCTGAAATGCACCACAATACTGCCTCTAACTCTTCTTGTGTGACCTTGGTCCTCTCTTTCCCCTATCTTTAAAATGAGGGAATTAGAGTAACCTCTAAAATCACTTTTACCTCTAAAGCTAAGATCCATGTCTATATAGAGGACTTCTCAGCCCTATAGATGATTCTGCTTGGAGAAAGGTTGATTTCTCCACAGCTCAGACTTTCAGAATCACACCCTGAAAAATGTTTTCTGCTTCAGGGTTCAAAGTACATAAAAAATCAAAGCAGTAACTTTCAAGAGTAGAGCCAAGATGGTAGAGAAACACTCAGTCAAGCTCTCCCAACAGTTTCCTCCAAATAACTTAAAAATAGCAACTCAAACAAAGTCTGGAGTGAAAAAGATAAAAACGGTCAGAGTGACACACTTCCATCCCAAGCTGTCAAGAGGGAGTGAAAGCCTTGAGTTAGGAACACTTTTGGTCTCATGAGAGGAGAGATCCTGAAAAGCAGCATGACCTTAATCCTAAGGGATCATTGACATTTCCTGGGTAAGGACCAGAATATGGACCCAGAAAACAGTGATCATACCCTTCCCAAATCAAACCATCTTGGAAGCACTGAAAATTTCCATACCTCCAGAACCAGCTTTGAACATAGCAGTGCGGAAAAAAATCTTACCTGAAACTTAAGAGTTTCCCCCCTTCCATGCGTGTTATAGAACTCAACATTAACATAAAGTTCCAAACCAAGAAATAGGGTGAAAAATAAGCAAACAACAATGAAAAAAAAAAGAAGCTCACCATAAAAAGCTACTGCAGTGGTGAAGAAAACCAAGCCACTTAACCCCCATTGCCTAGCAAAAAGAACTAAAAAAAAAAAGAGAATTCCTGTAAGAACTAAAAATTATTTTCAAATCAAATAAAATAGAGGGAAAAGCAGGTACAGAAATGAAAATATGAAAAAGACAACACTTTGATAAAAGGAGCACAAGAAACCTACTAAATAAGTTAATATCTTTTAAAAATAGAATTAGAAAGGAGGAGAGGGAAATTGCAAAAATTCACTGATGACAAATCTCCTTAAAAGGAAGAATGATCCAAATGGGAAAAAAGAAGTATGTCAAGATATTAGGAAATACCCTGTTTTTCAGAGCCTGGAACCAACAATCAAGCTATGTCCTGAACTTGGCATAGCAACAATCCTTTGCACTCACCCTCTGGATGAACCATAGCAAAATTCCAGAATTGTTTCATATAATTATTGTAATACTTTGACCAATACCAAATGTTCTCTGAGCTTGGACAAGTACCTATGTTCCAATAATGAAACTCTGCTATGACACATCTTCTTCCTTGCTTGCAAGTCATTTGAAAATGAAACTTCTTGGGGCAGTTAGGTAGTGAAGTAAATAGAGTGCCAATCTTGAAGTCAATAAGACCTGAGTTCAAATTCTGTCTCAAACACTTAATATTTACCTAGCTGTGTGACTTGGGCAAATCATTTAAACCTGTTGCCTTATTTTAAAAAGAAAGAAAGAAAGGAAGGAAGGAAGGAAGGAAGGAAGGAAGGAAGGAAGGAAGGAAGGAAGGAAGGAAGGAAGAAAAGAAAGAAAGAAAGAAAGAAAGAAAGAAAGAAAGAAAGAAAGAAAGAAAGAAAGAAAGAAAGAAAAGAAAAGAAATGAAACTTCTATTTGATTCCTGACTCTCCTGTCTCCAACATCTTCTGTTCAGCTCTAACCCACAGGTTAGAAGCTGGTTCAGGCTAACTGACAGGAAATCATCCTTTAAAAGTCGGAATTGAATAAGTAGAAACTAATGACTTACCAGTATATAAAACTAATGACTTAATGGATATTAAAAACAAAGTCAAAAAAATGAAAAAATACAGGAAAATTTGAAATATCTCATTAGGAAAACAACTGATATGGAAAAGATCATTTGGGAATTATTAGACTACAGAAAAACCAGGATAAAGGAGAATCTAGAAATCATATTTCAAGAAATTATCAAGGAAAACTGCCTTGAAATCTTACCTCCAGTAGATAAATAGAAATTGAAATTGAAATGAAATTCACCAATCACATCCTGAAAGAGATTCCAATATGAAAATTCCCAGGAATTCATGGTCAAATTAAAGAGCTTCCAGGCCAAAGAGAAAATATTTTAAAATATTTTTTGGATTTTGTAGATCCTCAGACAGGATCAAAGAAGATTTAGAAGCTTCCACATTAAAGGAGCAGAAGATTTGAAATATTTTATTCTGGAAATCAAAGAAGCTAGAATTACAACCAAGAATAATATAACATTCTCAGAAAACTGAGTATAATCTTTAAGGGGAAATGGATATTTAATGAAATAGAGGACTGATGAAAAAACCAGAGTTGAATAAAAAAATCTGATTTTCAAATACAAGACTAAAGACAAGTATAAAAAAGGTAAATATGAAACAGAAATCATAAGAAACTCAATAAGGTTGCACTGTGTACATTCTTATATAGGATGATGACATGGTTTGAAAAGCTCCATTATTATTAGGGCAGTTAAAAGGATTCTACATTTGAAAAGTGAATCAATTATTTTGCGATATTTTTAAAAATGAGTAGGTGAGGGGTAGCTGGTTTGCACAGTGGATAGAGCACTGACCCTGGAATCAGGAGGACCTGAGTTCAAATCCAGACTTAGACACTTAATAATCACCTATCTATGTGACCATGGGCAAGTCACTTAACCCTGTCACCTTGCAAAAAAATAAAATAAAATAAAATAAAATAAAATAAAATGGGTAGGTGAGATAATCTGGGAGAAGGGGAAAGGGAAAATAAGAATGGGAGAAATTATCTCACATAAAAGAGACACACAGAAAAACTTTTACAGTGGAAGAGCAAATGATGATGGGAAGGTGGGATAGCACTTGAACTTCACATATCTAAATTGGTTGGAAAGGAGAATATAGATATAGATATATATGTATGTATGTATTTGTATACATACATATATATGTATTTGTATACACAAACACACACACAAATTCCTATTACCTAAAAAGGTTATATATACTTATTATGTAATAGGTAATAGAAATCTATCTTAACTAACAGGAAAATAAGAAGGGAAAGGAATAAGGAAAAAATGGGAGGTGATGAAAGGGAGGGCAGATAAAAGAAGACAATGCTTAGAAGCAAAACTAATTTGAGAAGAAGGTCACAATAAAAGCAGAGAAGAATAAACTGAAGGAAATAAGATGGAGGGAAATCCATAGTTAGTCATCATAATTATGAATGTGAATGGAATGAATTCACCCATAAAAACATAGATAGCAGAATGGATTAGAAACCAGAATCCAACAACATGTTGGACAGTTAAAATAAGGGACTGGATCAAGATTGGATTATGCTTCAATTGAAGCTAAAAAGTCAGGAGTGGCAATAATGAATTCAGACAAAGCAAACGAAAAACAGACCTAATCAAAAGAATAAACACAGAAACTACATCTTGCTAAAAAATAAAATAACCATAGTTAATGAAGTAATATCATTTTAAGTATATATATATATATATATATATATATATATATATATATATATATAATATATACCAAATGGCAGAGCATACACATTCTTAAAAGGAAAGTCGAATGAAATATAGGAAGAAAAAGAAAGGAAAACTATACTAGTGGAAGACTTCAACTTTCAGGATTACATAATTCTTAACCAAAAAATAAATAAGAAAGAAATGAATAGAATCTTAGAAAAGTGAGATATGATAGTCCTCTGGAGAAAATTCAATAGAAATAGGAAGGAATATGTTTTTTTCCTCATCAGCACATGGAACCTTCACAAAAAAAATCTATTAGAATAGGCATAGGACTTCACAACCAAATGGAGAAAAGCATAAGTATTAAAATGAAAACTATGATGTATTAGCATAAAAACATGATTATAGCAATAGTTTTGGGGAAAGCCTTTAACAAAATGCAGTACCCATTCCTATTAAAAACACTATAAACAGAAATAATTGAACTTTTTTAAAAATGATGGTCTATGATAATAGATAATAATCTAATAACATCTATCTAAAATCAAGAGCATTATCTTTAATGAGGATAAACTTGAAGCCTTCCTAATAAGATCAGAAATGAACTTACTTATAATGTTTATTATCATTATTATTCAATATTGTACTATAAATGCTAGCTATAGCAATAAGACAAGGAAAAGAAATGGAAAGAATACAATAGGCAAAAAGGAAGCAAAACTATCAGTCTTTACAGATAACATAGCAGTATACTTAGAGAACCCTAGAGAATCAAATCAAAATAACTAGTTGAAATAATAACAGCTTTAGTAATTATGAAGATATATAATAAATCTATGTAAATAATCAGCATTTCTATATAGCATTCACAAAACCTAGAAGGAAGAGATAATGAAATAACAGATTACAAAGTGGTAATCATGGAAACAATCAAGTATTGGTTAAGTAACAGAGTGGGGGATCAATGCAATGGATTAGGTAATCAACACACAGTACTAAATGACCATAATGATCTACTTTTGATAGATCCAAAGACCCAAGATTTTAGGGTAAGAATTCAACATGTGACTAAAATTGCTGAGAAAACTGGAAAGCAGTCTGGCAGAAACTAGGCAAAGATCAACATTTCACACTGTATTCCAAGATAAGGTCAAAATGGATAAATGAGTTAAACATAAAGGATGATATCATAAATAAATTAGGTGAGCATAGGAAAATATACTGGTCAAA
Organism: Macrotis lagotis; assembly: GCF_037893015.1. Taxonomy (NCBI): domain Eukaryota; kingdom Metazoa; phylum Chordata; class Mammalia; order Peramelemorphia; family Peramelidae; genus Macrotis; species Macrotis lagotis. The sequence goes on along the minus strand of NC_133659.1, from coordinate 37,252,914 downwards.
TCAATGAATAAGGGAAGAGTTTATGAGCAAACAAGAGACAGAGGAGATTATGGGAAGTAAAATAGATCATTTTGATTGCATGAAATTAAAAACCTTTTACACAAACAAAACTAATGCAGACAACAACAAACTGGAAAAATTTTTCAATTTGTTTCTCTAATAAAGGTCTCATTTCTCAAATATATAAGGAAATGAGACAAATGTATAAAATTAAGTCATTCCCCAGCTGATAAATGGTCAAAGGAGTTGAACAGACAACTTTCAGAAGAAATCAAATCTATCCATACTCACATGAAAATAATAATCTAAATATTAATTATTAAGGAAATTCAAATTAAAAATGACTTTGAGATATCATTTTACACTTATCAAACTGGCTAACATCACAGAAAATAAAAAGTACAATTGCTAGAAAGAATGTGGTAAAATTGAGATTGATGAACTGAGAGAACTGATGCACTCTGAAAGTAGATTGAAGGGGTAGCTAGGTGGCACAATTAGAGCACTGGCCCTGGAGTCAGCCTCAGACACTTAATAATTACCTAGCTGTGTGGCCTTGGGCAAACCACTTAACCCCATTGCCTTGCAAAAAAAAATCCTTAAAAAAATTTTTTTAAGTAGATTGAAAAAACAGCAGGAAGAGCTAGAAAGAGAAATCCCATTCAAAGTAACCTCAGACAGTGTAAAATATTTGGGAGTCTATTTGCCAAGACAGACTCAGAATCTTTTTGAAAACAATTATAAAATACTTTTCACACAAATTAAATCAGATTTAAATAACTGGGCAAATATCAACTGCTCATGGATAGGGAGAGCTAATATAATAAAAATGACAATTCTACCAAAACTAAACTATCTCTTTAGTGTCCTGCCAATCAAAATTCCAAAAAATTGCTTTAATGACTTAGAAAAAATTGTAAGTAAATTCATATGGAGAAATAAAAAGTCAAGAATTGCCAGGAGCTTAATGAAAAAAATGCAAACGAAGGTGGCTTAGCACTACCCGATCTAAAATTATATTATAAAGCATAAGTCATCAAAACTGTTTGGTATTGGCTAAGAAATAGAGTGGTGGACCAGTGGAATAGACTAGGTGTAAAAGCAGGAGAGGATTATAGTAATCTGCTGTCTGATAAACCCAAAGAGTCCGGCCACTGGGATAAAAACTCCCTCTTTGATAAAAACTGCTGGGATAATTGGAAGTTAGTATGGAAGAAATTTAGATTAGACCAACACCTCACACCCTCTACCAAAATAAGATCCTAATGGTTACAGGACACAGACATAAAAAAACAATACTATAAGCAAATTAGAAGATCAAGGACTAGTCTACCTGTCAGATCTATGGAAAGGGGAACAGTTTATGACTAAGGAAGAGTTGGAGAACATCACTAAAAACCAATTAGATGATTTCGATTACATTAAATTAAAAAGCTTTTGCACAGATAAAACCAATGTAATCAAGATCAAAAGAAAAGTAGTAAATTGGGAAACAATCTTTACAATTAATGATTCTGACAAAGGACTCATTTCTAAAATATACAGAGAACTGAGTCATATTTTTAAAACAAAAAGCCATTCCCCAATTGACAAATGGTCAAAGGATATGCAAAGGCAATTTACAGATGAGGAGATCAAAGCAATCCATAGCCACATGAAAAAAATGCTCTAAATCATGAATTATTAGAGAAATGCAAATTAAAGCTTCTCTGAGGTACCACCTCACACCTCTCAGATTAGCCAGTATGACCAGGAAGGATAATGATCATTGTTGGAAGGGTTGTGGGAAATCTGGGACACTATTAGACTGTTGGTGGAGTTGTGAACTCATCCAACCCTTCTGGAGAGCTATTTGGAATTAAGTCCAAAGGGCAAGAAAAATGTGCATACCCTAAACCCAGAAATACCACTACTCAGTCTATATCCTGAAGAGATGATAAAAAAAGGGTAAAAGCATTACTTGTACAAAAATATTTATAGCAGCACTGTTTATGGTGGTAAATAATTGGAAATTAAGTAAATGTCCTTCATTTGGGGAATGGCTTAGCAAATTGTGGTATCTGTATGTCATGGAACACTATTGTTCTATTAGAAATCAGGAGGGATGGGATTTCAGGGAAGCCTAGAGGGATTTGCATGAACTGATGCTGAGTGAGATGAACAGAACCAGAGAAACGCTGTATACCCTAATAGCAACATGGGGGTGATGTTCAACCTTGAATGACTTGCTCATTCCATCAGTGCAACAACTGGGAACAATTTTTGGCTGTCTGCAAAGGAGAGTGCCATCTGTATCCAGATAAGGAGCTGTGGAGTTTGAACAAAGTACAAGGACTATTCCCTTTAATTTGGAAAAAAACCCAGATATCTTATTGTCTGATCTGGTTACCTCTGAGAATTCTGTTCTCTTTAAGGATATGATTTCTCTCTCATCACACCCAATTTGGATCAAGGTACAACATGGAAACAAAGTAAAAACTGATGGAGTGCTATCTGTAGGGTGGGGGTGGGGGGAGGGAAGCAAGATTGGGAGAAAATTGTAAAACTCAAATAATATCTTTAATAAAAAATAATAAAATAAAATAAATAAATAAAGTAGATTGAAGCATACTTTTTTCTTTTATTTTTATTTCTTTATTTTGTTTGTGTTTTCCTTTTGCTTGACCTTACAGGTATAATTTAAATCAAAGTGCTTGCCTTCTCAAGAAATGAGAAGAGACAGGAGAAAGGAAGAAACTTTGGAACTCAAATTTTTTGAAAATGATCATTAAAAACTATTTTACATGTAACTGGGAGACACTGAATGAAATAAATACTTTTTTATAAAAGAAGTCAAAACATAATCTCTAAATCACCCTTTCCTAGAGAATCTCTGCCCACAAATTTTGAGACAATCCTAAATAAATTACTAGTGTCTCTCTAATTTCTCTCCTATATGCTACTCTAGGCTTATTTCATTAAAATTATGCTGAATAAAATAGTTTGATTTCAGAAATTACTCATAAGTTTCTAATTATAGTGCCAGAAGCAATTAATAATCATTTATTAAGCACCTACTATGTACCATTCACTGATCTAAATTCTAGAAATGGAAGTTCAAAAAGGAAACAATTCCTGCATTCAAGGAATTTATACCACAATTTCCAGGTGCCATGTGGTATATTGTCTGAACTAAAATAGATTACAATCCTCCAGCAATGAATTATAGCCCATTTTGGTCTCCAGACTTAGATCCAAAATCTTGGAAGGACCTGTCTACCAAATAGAACTTTCCCTTAACTGACATAGTCTTCAAAAATCAAGAGGCACCTCCATGGCTTAGAGATACCAAAGAATGGTTTTTGTGAAAGATGATCTAGCCTAATGATCTTTAACCTGGAGTCCATGAATCTGTTTTTGCTAATGTTTTCAAAATTGTGTTTCAATATAATTGATTCCCTTTAGAATCGTATGTGCTTTATGTATTTAAAAATATTTTTTCTGAGAAGCAGTATACATTTTCCCAAACTTCCAAAGGAGTCTATGATACAAAAAGTTTAAGACTTCCTGTTTTATAACAAACAGAATGATACATCTGGTATAAGTCCTGGTTACTTGTGAAGTGAATTTAACTTTCCTAAGTGATTGAATTATAGAATTTGGAACTGAAAGAATCTTAGATGACATCTAATCCAACTCCTCATCTTTCAGATGAGAAAACTGAGGTTTCATATAGGTAGAAATTAAGAAGAGGCAGGTTTCAAACCCAGGTTCTCTTACTCAAAAATCCAATAATTTTTCCACTGCTTGCTTTGCAAGAGGACCTTTACAGTACTTGGTTCTTGAATGGCATTCAGCCCCTGATAACATTGGAATAAGTTCCTTGAGAACAGGAACTATTTTCTTTTTGTTCTTGTATCCCCAGCATGTAGCATAGAGACCTTGTAGTCATTAGGTGTTTAATAAAAATTCATTGATGTATCCATTGATTCTGACACAAAAGGTAGGCACTTCATCAGTTATTCCTGGTATAAAGAGATTCATTCAGACTATTTCCCAAAACACTTTTGGTTGGGGAACAGCATCTAAGCAAATAATGAATTGGTACTGTCCTCTCTAAAAATCCAATTTGGTTTTAACATCATCCAGGAACACTATTCTGATAGGAATAGAAGGATGCTTAATAAATGTTTGTTGCATAAAATTATTCAACTGAATTGTTGCTCTTAATTATTAAGCTGTGGTTCTATGCAAGAAACTAATCAAAATCCCACCCTTGAACTATATAAATAGAATTAAATAAGGGAATTGTTTCCCTAGGGTTGCTATCTCCCATGAATTAAACCCTGAAATCTCATAATGCATTAAATCCAAAGATAAGGCAGATCTGGCCACTCCCACAAACCAAGCAGCTGCTTGGGGACAGCCAGTTGCCAGAAGCAGTCACTTAGGACTTAGAGGGCAACAAGCCAGGAAGAAAAGATGAAATGGTTGTGTAGCATCCCCCTTCAGGTCTTCAAGTAAGCAAAGTCAACCTATCTTTACTCAGGATACTTGGGAATCCCTAGGATTGACAAGGGACTGGATGGAGTTTCTGAGGAAAAGACTTATGGGTAAAGTCATTAAGGTAGGGGAGGGCTGAAACAAACTCTGGCTGGCCTCCAGAACCCCACCTCACTAAGAAACCCCAGAATAACCCAAAGGCGAATGCAAACCAGCTCCCATCTATTTTGGTCTTGATATTTGGGTGTGAGTCTTTAAATGGTAGGAAAGCAGAATTTTGATTTAGCAAACATTAAGTAAGAGAAAATTCATGGTTGTTTCTCTTCCTATCCTTTCCACCAGAAAATCATTGCTAATTTTTAAAATGTTTGCTCACTTTCATTTGAAGACCTGCACATTAAGTACATGCCACACAATGGTTAGCCAGGTCCTCTCTTCATTTTTTACATCTGTACATCTGAACAATATGAGGATACATAGATGGGTGTAATGTAACGTGAAGGCATGCTCACTGAAGCTTACAACTAGAATGTGTCAGCCTAAAAATGAAAAACCCTTCAATCTCCCTAGCAGGCTATTAAATGCCAGAAGCCACAGCTCTTCAGAGCCACTACTAAGTGGCATTTCAACCTAATAAGTGGCATTTCTCCCTACCTATATGACTTCATCTTGCAATAAATGGTTCCTTGCTTTATGACAATATATCCATACCAGACTTTTAAAGAATGAAAGCAGCATCTTTACAATTCAAACATCTTGTGATTTATGATTCCCCAAAATTGAAAGATTGAATAACTTCTCTTCAATCACTGAGTACACCTTTTGGTACTTACCACAATCAAAGATAGCATATCATTTGTGCATTTGAAATCTGGAGAAGGATGAGAAAGGAACCTTTTATCCCACCAGTGAAATGGTGCTGCACGGGATGGCTGTGGATGACTTTTGTTACTGGAGTAGGTGCCTGCAAAGGGCCAGGTGGTGTTTATGCAGATGACTGAGCATGTTACAATGTGTTCTTCCTTTTGGATAAAACATTAGTGTATCAGATGTGACAAATCAGATGTTCATCTTCCGCACTTCTGCATTATTTTACATGGAGAATTAGATGATGTGCTGCCTTGGCTCTTGGCTTTGTTGTTTTTTCTCTTTGAGATTAAGTTTATGTATAAAGTTTTCCCAATGCTATGCATAATCATGGTCTCACAGAAAAAAGAACTGGCTAGGTAATATGATAATTTCACCTAAAGCTCCCATGCTTTGCAAAAGAAAAAAGCATGTGATGCATCTAACCAAAAGCATACCAGTCATGAATAACAGTCATTACACAGCATCTCATGGCTCCCAACTAACAGATTTCAAGTGTAGGGAAAATGTGCTTTTCCCATGTTTGTGTTTGTCCACATGTATGATGTCATTGGCAGTGGAGGGCTCCAGACTAGCTCATACACCAAGAAGAATTCTTCCTACAACATATCCAAGTGATCATTCAGTTTCTTCTTAAAGACATCCATTGAGGAAGGAGTTTTATAAGATAGCTCATTTCTCTTTCTGCATATGAATAATTGTTATCTTTGTAATTCTCCATTGCTTGCTCCTTATTTTGTCCTCAAGCTCCAAATGAAACAAAGGGAATTTGTTCTGCCATATGGCAAACCTTCAGATTCTTCAAAACTGCAACTTTGTCCCCACTGGTCCACCCCATCACCATGTACCCAAATCTCTTCTCCAATATATATAATATATATAAATATATATGTATATGTATATATATATATATGTCCTCATTTCTTTCAGTCCTTCATTATTGTTCCTCATATGGCTCTTTGCCATTTTTGATTGAATTTCATTTACTTCCCAGTTTATCAATGCCATTCTCAAAATATGACTCCCAGAACTAAATGCAATAATCCAAAAGTGGTCAGATCTGTTCAAAGAAGAGAGGGAATCATCACAAACCTTCTGAAAAATCCCTGGTGTCTTGCCACACTTGGTAAGCAAGAATAAAATTTTTTGGATACCTGCTGCTCTTGTGGTTAACTTTCATAATGAACTGCCACAACAAATTGCCTGTTTATCACACCTATTCATCTGTCAACAGCTCAATTTTGGGGGGCTTCTGAATGAGGTTAACCTGACTCTCCTCATGATGTGATTCTAACTGACTCAGTTGTCTTAAATGTCTATGTAGCAGAATCCCTCCAAGGCTTTAATGCTAATGGAAGGTGCTTTCCTCATTGTCTTCCAAGTTTTAATTAGAAATTCAACTTCCAGTCATATTCTACTTTCTCCTCTTCCTTTACTCATCTTTCTCCAATGATTAGATTAGAGAAATCAATTCACTTCTTGCTGCCTCGGTATATTCTGTGCTCATCCTTCAATAAGGTGGAGAACTACTTCAGAGGATTCTCTTTGAATCCCAGGACTTAAACTTTGCCCCAACACTCTGTTTTGCTTTTCACAATTGGACACTAAATTGCACCAGATTCCCAGTCAAAATGGAAGAAGAGTTTATGGTCAAGGCCATCCTGAAATCTTGACATTATTGTCTTATGAAAATGGAAGCCAAGGTAAGGAGTTTTTATATTTCCCAAATGACCAAACTTGGGAATTCCATGTATCCACTTTGATGACATCTTTCCTCACGAGAATATCCATTAAACCAAAATCTCAGACCCCAAAAGACATTCTAAGAGTGAAGATTGGTTGAGATTGTCATCTTCCCAGATGGTATCCTATTTAAGTCAGTTAAATGGTAGGTGTCACCACTATTTTTTTTAAACAGCAGGCAGAGAGGCTGCCAGGAACTAGAGATAGCAAATCAAAAATGAAATATCCCCTGCCTTATTGTATTCAAGTTGACAAAATGAATATTAAAATAGACAAAATAAATGTAAGTTTGTTTTGGAGAATAGGTAAAGATCTTGAGCTGAGCTTTGAAGAAAACTAGGAATTCTAAGAGGGGAGGAGAAAGTTCATTCCAGGAATAGGGCATAACCTATATGAAGGCACAGAGAAAGGAAATGAAGCATCTTGTATGTGAGGAACAACCAAATGAGAGTCTATAGCTATAGTTCAGACAAGAGATGGCTGACCCTGTCCCAGTCTTCATTGGGTCAAGGCTTATCTTCAGCTGTCTGTCATAGTGACCTGATATACCAAGTAAATAAAATACAATATACTGTTATTTCACTTAGTTAAGAGGGAGTATTCAGACTAATAAAATGCTGAGTTAATAAAATAATAAAGAAAGAAGATTGTAAAGAAGATATTTTCAGTTATTATGATGAAAGATTACTGTTTTATGATACATCTATGATTGCTTAAGGGAACTATCTGAGCAAGTGAATACAGGTTTAGGAGATTCAAAGACAAAACATAAAACAACCTAACTAATGATAATTATAGTTGAATAGATCAGCAGATTTCCGCAGAAAAATATTAGTTTAAAAGCAACCTTTCCAGAAGGCCTATATTACAAGGGTCTTAGCATTATGGCAAACAAAGAGCTCATTAGTGAAGTTTATTTTTTTTAATTTATTCTTTTGATTCAACTTTATTTTATTTTCAGGTCTGCATTCTCTCCCTCCAAACTCATTTTCACTCCCCTCTTACCAGCATTGAAAAAAAAATGATTACAACATGCAAAGGCAAGCAAAATAAATTTCCACATTAGCCATGTCCAAAAAAAATTATATTTCATTCTATAATCTGAGTCCATCGCCTCTCTATCTGGATGTGGGTTATATGTTTCATGATGAATCCTCTGGAATGCTGGTCCATCACTTTTTTGATCGTAGTTTCTAAGTCTTTCAAAATTATTGTTGTTATTGCATAAATTACCTTTCTTGGTTTGCTCAGTTAACTTTGCATCAGTTCATAAAAGTTTTCCAAGGTTTCTTTGAAATTGTCCCTTTCATATACATACTAGCATTCCACCATTCCTACCATAATTTGTTCAGATATTCCCTAAATGATACCCCTCCCAAGTTTCCAATTCTTAGCCATCACAAAATATTTATGATTGCTATATAAGTTCATTTCCTCTTTCTTTGATCTCTTTAGGACATAGACCTAGTATCATTAGGTCAAACAATATGCAGTTTTAACTTTGAGACATAGTTCCAAATTGCTTCCCAGAATAATTTAACCAGTTGACAGATATACAAAGAAAAAGTATATTAGTATACCAGTTTTCCCACAGCCCTTCTGCCATTTTTCATTTTCCATTATTGCCACGCTGGTGGGTATGAGATAGTATCTTTGAGTTGTTTTAATTTGTGCCAGTAAAGTTTACAAGTTTTCTAAGAAGCCTTCTAAAGTAAGTATCCCTCAGGCTTTTATTCTAGAACAGCTTCTCTTCCCCTTCTGCTCTTATTTTATTTGATGATCTCATCAGCTCCCAGAGATTTAATTATTATCTCTAAGCTAAGCTGATGCTTCTCAAATTCACCTACTTGTGCTGACCTCCATTCTTGCATCTCCAATTGCTTATTTGATGACTTATATAGGCATCTTAAGCCCAACGTATGAAAAGTGAACTCATTATCTTTCACTAAAATCTTTTCCGGCTTTTCAAACTTCCCTATTATTGTCAGACACCACACCTTTCCCACTTGCTCCCCTCTACAACCTAGGTGTTAACCTCAATTCTACATTACCTCTTCTCCTCAATATTGAATTTGTTGCTAAACATCTTACAAATAAGCATATTTTCTCCTCTATGACATCACACTAATGCAGTTGCTCATCATCTCATGACTGAAATACTGCAATAGAGTGCTAGTTGGTTTTCTTGCCACAAGTCTCTCCCCACTCCAGTTCATCCTCCCCTCAGTTGTCAAAGTGATTTTCCTAAAGCACAAGTCCCTCTTAATGAACTTCAGTAGCTCTGAATCAACCCCAAAATCAAACATAAAATTCTTTGTTTGATATTCAAACTCTATCATAATTTGTGCCTCACATTTGCAGAATTCTAACACCTTACACTACACTACTACATCAATAAGGATGACTTCCTTGATGTTTCTTAAACAAGACAATTTATCACTTGACTTTGGGATTTTCACTAAATATCTCACATGCATGGTATACTCTCCTTTATCCTTAAGTCTTGACTTCCCTGGCTTCCTTCTTTCTGGCTAAAATCTCAATTTCTACAGAATACTTTTTCTGACCCCTCTTAATCCTAGTACCTTTATTTTGCAAAAACACCCATGAATAAAGATTTCCATTGGAGATTTTCCTGGACAAGCTAATTTTTATTTTTAGTTATGAGGATAAATTTTTAAAAATCTATTAATGATCAACCTAATTTTTTTTGTGAACACCAGCACAGATTTGTCTATTTATTCTGACAAAAAGGGAAGTATCTCTTCCATGGCTAATGTTATATATAGTATGAGAGTCTAGCCAAATATTTGCGCCAGCTAGCTCCTCTTCATAGTTTCCCTGGTTCCTTCAAGATTTAGCTCAAATCCTTCCTTCTGAAGGTGACTTTTGTCCTTTCCCCTCTCCATCCTTCCCCATTGCTAACACCCGGGCTCAGATATTATTCCCAGTTTAGCCTCTATATATCTTGTTTGTACGTAGTTGATTGTTTATTGTTTCCTCCATTAGTGGTCAGGGACTGATTTTGCTTTTCTTTATATCCCTAGTGCTTAGCACCGTGCTTTACATATAATAGGCATTTTATAAATGTTTCTTGACTTGACTTGACTGGCATGTGGTTGTTCTAGGACCTCAGCTTCTTGAGATCAGACACTTTTTTTTAATTTATATCCCCAGTTCCTACCACTGAGCCCAATACACAGTAGGCACTTTAAAAATGTTCGTTGAAACAGAATCCCAAAGAAAAGATATAAGAGACACATTCTCCTCATCTTGCTTCTTTGCAGAGGTCAAGTACCACAGGCATCATACACTTTATATAATAACTAACTTTTGAAGATATAGTCATTGGTTTTAATGACCCTTTTCTTTCACTTTCTAAAAAAATTTTAATTCAATGGATGACTCTCTGGAAGAGAATGGGGACAAAGGGCAGAGCAGAAAATATAAGTGATCACTATGATTGATTTAGTTCTCAGAAGCACATTGCTCAAAGACAATACTTTGTGATAGACCTGTGATAGAAATACCATCCCCATTCAGAGAAAGAACTATGGAGTCTGAATGTAGACCAAAGCTTACTGTTTTCATTTTTCTTTAAATTTTTTCCATGTTTTGTTTTTCCTTTTTCGTGTACTTTTTTTCTTTCTAATACTTTTAACAGCATTTACATATATAACCTATATCAGATTACTCATTGTCATAGGGAGGGGGAAAGGGAGGAAGGTAGAAAAATGTAGAACTCGAAATCCTACAGAAAATTAATGTTGTAATCAAAATGGATCTATATTTAGTATGGCTATAAATGTAGAGGTTATATTATATTATATTACTTTTCATCAGGAGGAGGGAGGAGGGAAGAGAAGGAGGAAGAAAAACATAAAACTCCAAACCTTGCAAAAAAATGATTGGTCAAAATTACCATTGTATGTAGTTGGAAAAACATAAAATATTTAAGTTTTTTTAAAAAGTGAATGTTGAAATCTAGTTTTACACGTAATTGGGAAAAAATAAAATGAAATAGTTTAAATAAATAAATAAGAAAATATAAGTGATCTAAAATGAGAAGGTGCCCCCCAAAAAAGGTTTATTCAGAAAATAAATAAGGGCTTGTTAAGTTGGCTTAAATTCTAAATGATGTTTCAGAATGCAAGGTGGATGGGTAGGTAGAAGAAACTGGTGTAACAGCTACAACACAACAGACTTGAATGACAATTGAGATCTTCTCCAAGACACCTCATTAATTTCTCTCTGGAAGTCATTTGGGAAAACAATTGCTGAAAAGAGCCCACCCCAAAAAAGCATGCCTGCTATTTTGGCAAGACTGAAAAAGACAGATAAAGGCTATTCCTGGATAGGCGACTTAGTCTTTCTTCAATGGGCTGTGACATCAAGTTGTGAAAGTTGTGGCTCTAAGAAGGTCCCACCTTCACAGCATGCAGCACCCAAGGTGAGTTGGAATTTCACTTTTTGGTAAGTTCTAATTTTTCCCTTTCCTCTCCCCACTCTCAGCACTTGGGAAAACTCCTTCTCCTAGATGGCAATTGACAGAACTGGTGGGAAAAGGTTGCTACCCTGTCATTTTTGCAGGATTTACACGAAACTGTTGGTCCTGTGAAACATCAGAAGGGAAGTACGCCATCTGCCTTCCCCCCATACTCAAAGATTCCACAAGTCATTGAGAGCACTTGAAAGAGAGCTCTGCCTGGTAAGAAAGCTTTCTTTATCCTTTTTATATTTCTTTTTACGAGCTTGCGCCTCAGTACTCTGCACAAATAGACATGCTTCAAGTTCATGAGCCTGAAGCAGAATGAGCCAGAGAAGATGTGCTCCCCTCACAGGCCAAGGGAGAAAGAAAAAGAAAAGAAACAAAAAGATCATCTGCAGAGACTGATCATCCAAGATTGCCGAGGTAGAGAGGAGGACAGATTAACCAAAATTCTGACTTTGCAGAATAGATTAACCATCAAAAGACAAAGAAAATATTCCCCATCTATTGAAACTTTTTGTTTAGTTCTTATCTTTAATGTTTCCCCACAGAGGATTGACAAGGACCCCGAGGAGCTCCATCTTAGTTCAGATGAGAAAGCGGACATTAAAGAGAATAAGAAAGAGAAATGAAGAGCTATTGGATGAGCTAAAGATTGAGGGGCTTTAAATGGATTGGTGGATTGTTATTTTTTTCCAGAAGAGGACTTAAACTGTAAAAGCCTGAGGGAAAGAACAAAAGTCATGAATAAAGGCTAGAATGGGAAATAAAGTCTTGGTCAAGAAATGAGGGAAGGGTCTGGGATGGCAGGTAGGCAGTTCTGAAACATGCTTATCGGCTTTGTGGGCTTAGAGGGGTCTCAAAACTTATTTCAAATACATAGCCAAGCCCCCAAACCAGATTTAGGGTTGCACCAATAAGCTCTCTAGGCCATCTCTAAAGGAAAAGCATATCGTTTCAAACATTAGGCAGAAGGAGAGAGGCAACAAGTTCTCTGCCCTTAAGGATTTTCCAGTTTAACAAATACATCGCCACAGCCTCTGCATATAAGTGCAATTAATAGTAGTGTATGCCTCTTTGTCCAGGACAAATTAGAGCTAGAGAGAAACATGGATGTGGTTGGGGGAAAGATGGAGAAAAGATGAAATGGCTAGTAATAATCAAAAATGATTCATAAGCTCCCAGTCACAAGCACAGGTTCTTGGAGGAGACAAATCTTAAACAACATCAGTAAAGATGGTTCAGTGGGAAAATGAAGGAAAGATATTACAAGTTAGAGCTATGGATTGACATGTATAGGTCAGAGATAATAAATTATTTTCATTTGCTAGAATAATAATAAATGATAGCTATATAGTACTCTAAAACTCCCTGGTTGTTTTAAAATGCTTTAAAATGGTCAAGTCGGAATTATTGCCTTATGATCCCTGTTTGTACAATAAAAAATAATAAAGCATTAAGTTCTAATAGCACTAAGAATTTTAGGACACTCTGTATGTTGGATTCACTTGGCATATATTAATTATCTCATTTAATCCTCATAACAACCTAGGTATTATCATATTCATTTAATATTCATATTAAATTATCATATTCATTTAATAGATGAACAAATTGAAGTGCAGAGAGTTGAGCAAGAGCACCCAACTCATCACATCACAGACTTAGACTTGGGAGAGATTGCAAAGGCCATAGAGGGCACCCCGCTCATTTTACAAGTGAGAAGATTCTTCTCTGCATGTGAGAATTGCCCAGGGTCACATAGATTGTAAGGATCTCTGGTAGGATTCAAAGCTAGGTCTTCCTTATTATAAGTCCATTAGCCACATTAGTTCACATTGCTTCTCAGTATAGGGGCCAAGAAAAGATAGACCAAAAAAGAGAAAATTCTTAGTACTGCAAGGATAAGATATGACAATTGATGTAGGAATTTTTGCATATTTTTAATAATTTTACTATAATTTCTTATGTCTGTACAAATGCCCTTTATACTGATTAGAAGACATGACAATTGTACCTTGAATTAAATTTTTTTCATCCCTTATCTCTTGTATATACAAATTCATTTAATCAATTGGTGCACCTTGATTCCTCAAGGTATTTTACAGTTCTAGTCCTTTTAGTAACTAGGTTATCTCTGAGAGAATATTGTTCTGAGGCATTCTAATATAGTTCAGGCAACATAGTTAAGAAATTAAATTTGGAATCAGGAAATCTGGTTGGGTGGTTCGTGTCCTTCATTATCAAAGAAGACCAAAACGATATCACTACAGAGAATAATTGCATTGCATCTGACTGTGACTGATCAGACCAATATGAGCTCAGAATGCTCTATCATGGGTCAGACACAAATAGTCCATGTGATCACCTGGGGGTGCTTACTTTAAACTTACAAATGTCACATTTCCTTTGACCTGCTTCAGTTCTGCAGTACTCCCTCTGATGAGGGCACACCATGCTGGGTACTCCTGTGCCAGCATCTCCCATACTGTATAATCAATTCTGAAGTTCTTAAGAGAGACCTTCAGAACTTCTCCTTTTGCTGAAATCAATGGTTCTACATGGGGAAAGTGTGTTGCTGGCTAATGGAGTACCTCTGTTTTCTTAGTGATGATTGTTAGACCAAAATGAGCACAAGCAGCAGAGAATCAATCCAATCTTTGCAGCATCTCAGCTTCAGAGGCTACCTGGAGTGCACAATCATAAGCAAACAGAAAAAAAATCATGCACCAACACTCCTTCTACTTTGACTTTGGCTTGTAGCCTTTTCAAGTTGAAGAATTTACCATCAGTGCAGTACCTGTCCTTGAAGCCATGCTCATCCTCAGTGAAGGTATTGGACAACATGGCTGAAAATTTCATGCCAAAAAGCAGGAACCTGGACAAGCATTCCATCATGCTATCATGAGAATGACATACAATACTGATGAACTTCTCCAGGCAATCAAATTTTGATATCATTTTCCTTAAACCCTCATGACTGGTGGTATCAAAGGCCTTGGTCAGATCTACAAATATTATATCCAGATCTCTGTTCTGCTCCTGGCATTTTTCCTGGAATTGTTGGGCAAACACGATATTGACTGTTCCTTGACCCTTTCTGAAGCCACACTGATTCTCAGGGAGGCAACTATCTTCCAGGTGAAGGATCAGTCTATTGAGAAGGACTGTGGCAAGAATCTTACCTGGAGTGACTAAAAGATAAACACCCCTGTGATTGTCAAAGGACAATCTACTATTCCCTTTACCTTTATAGATAGGGATGATGGGGGATCTTTAAACTCCTGGGGGATCACCTCTTCGTGCCATATAACCTGGAAAATTTCAATCAGCTTTTGTATGAATAAAGGACCTCCTACTTTGAAAATCTCAGCTGGAATAAACTCAAAACCAGGTGCTTTGTCACAAGAAAGAACCCTCATGGCATTTAAAACCTCTTATTCAGTTGGAACTTCAGCTAGGGATGGATTGACTTCATCTTGGGATAGAGAGTCAATGTCTTCTGCTCTGATTTATGGTGGTTTGTTAAAAACACGATGAAAATGTTCAGTCTATCTCTCAAGGATCATGTCCCTATCATTAATCAATGTGGCTCCATCAGCACTGAGTTGCATCACATCTTTGGTCCATAAATAGCTTTCAGCACATCATAAAAGCATTCTAGATTATTACCATCTGCATAAACCTGAATTTCATCTGCCTTCTTACAGATGAAGAGTCCTGCAGCTCTCTAAGCCTCACTTATACTTTACTTTTGATGGAATTAAATGCTGTCTTCTTAAAAATGGATGAGATATTCTGAGGGTTAAACCCATCTCCATTCCTTCCAAAGACTCCCTGCCATATGTGGTAATCTAAGTCTATTCTAGCATTAAAGTCACCCAGAATTATAAACTTGTTATCTTTTGGTACATCAATAATAAGAGTCTCCAGGTCTTCATAAATTTTTTCTTTGACTTCATCAGGGTTCATCATGGTGGAGCACAGGCACTGATGGTGATAGCATGGCATTTTTCTGCAAGTGCCAATCATTCACTTCTTTTGGCAGGCATATAAGCGTGTTGACTAGATTGATTTTGATAGCAAAACCTACACCAATTTCATGGCATTTCCCTTCCTGTGGCCACTACACAAAATAGGGCTCCAGCTCTGACTTCAATAAGCTGACCTGTATTTGCCATTCTTGTTTTACTCAGAGCTGCTATTTGGATATACCTGTTGAGTTCTCTTGCACCAAGAACTATTTATTTTTCAGGTCTATTGGATGCTGTGTTGTCTATGAGTGGGCCCATATTCCTTGTCTTAGGGATGAGTGGAATCTTCTTTGAAGAATTTTTTGTATAGTTTTTTGTGTGTTTTGACCACAGAGGGTGATCCCCGCCTGCTGCAATAGTCAGGACAGGGTTGAGTAAGCAGACAATTTTTAGAGAATCCTTTCTAGCCCCTTCCTCATACCAGGAGATGAGCATGTGCACAGACACCTAGGGGACTGCTGAATGCTACTACTGCTTTCAGTGAGGAGACAACCCTATAGCCTGGGCCACCTGTATACAGGGTTGTGATTATAGTTTCAAGTGCATACATACCTGCTGCTTCATTATTTGTCTGTCACAGAAGGACTTTGAGATAGGAAAGTAAAATGGTATAGGTTATGTCTTTTGATTCATGTGCAAAATGGATTTAAGTGAGGCAGCGTTACACCAAGTCATCATGCTCACTCTCTTCCAAAGTCATCATGTTCTAATGATAAAACAGAGTCAAGACAACTGGTGATGGCTCTAAATGCCAGTGGACAAATTGGAATCTTCAGTGTCTAACCTGGGTCCACAAATGCTCCACATTGTCTGCTTCAGTTGTCCTCATGGCCATTGGGATGACATGTTCTCATTTGCCCATTCCATCAGTGAAAGACATTACATGCTTAGGGTAGACCCTCCCCCAACTCACTGCTGAGTATGAGACTTCCTCAGTTTCCATCAACCTGATTTAGCCCATCTGCCAAAACAGTTTACCAGGATGTGATTGGTGTTTCTTGGAGCCACAAGTGAGAGTTAGATGGCTCAGGTGGACATCAAAGGTGGAAAGCATCCCAGAAAAGAGCTCAGCAGCCCTCATATCAGACTAGTGTTCCTTGAACACACCCTACAACCCAGGAATTTTGGTATTTAAATCCTAACACATATTAGCTATATGATTTTGTGCAAATCACTTAAACTCAATGTGTGCTCCGGTTTCTTTATACATAGAAGGTGGCATGGTTTTGATGTCCTTTAAGGTCCCTTTCACCTACTTAAAAAATTCCATGATTCAATCTAACCTATAACCTAAATTCAATTTTTGCCATAATATTTGGGAAGGGCAGATGGTATTTTTTAAGCTCTCTTGCTTTCTCTCTCTCTCTCTCTCTCTCTCTCTCTCTCTCTCTCTCTCTCTCTCTCTCTCTCTCTCCCTCTCCCTCTCTCCCTCTCCCTCTCCCTCTCCTTCCCCTCTCCCTCTCCCTCTCCCTCTCCCTCTCCCTCTCCTAACAGTATATACTGTTTTTTTTCACCTAAGCATTTCATGCCTATAATCTCTATAAGGACTTAAATTTACATTTTACAGATTGGCTCCATTTTTATCTTGAGTAACCATGCTTAAGTCTCATTTCTTAAAACTTTTCCCAATAACATATTTCAGGGCTCTTCTCCTTTCTTCACTTGCCCAAGATGGTAACTGAATTTATTTTCCTTCCTATGGGCCCATTCCTTGCCCTACAGAAAATCAGACCATTCCAATTGCTCATGTGGGCCAAGTGGCCATTAAGAGGCAACTAGTCCTGACAGATGACAGGTTACAAATCACAGAAATGGACAGATACACTTGTAGCCCTTAGGAAACAAGTTCCTTTTAACTGACCATACTCTTTTTGAGACTCAATTTTCTCTCATTTTCCTTTGTTTGGTCCTGTGTGGAATAGAATAATAGAGCAATATTCTCCCCCTTTGTAGCTCTTCATATATCTGAACTCAGTCTGACATTGAAAAGTCCTCCACAAAGTGAACTTCCAGCATTATCTCCTATTATTTTCATTCCAGTCAAGGTGACCAATTACCTCTTTTCTTCTATGTATATAGCATTCTATCTGCTTATATCCATGACTTAGCCAATTAGTCCCCCCATGTCTGGAATGCACTTCTTTCTTCCTTCAAAGGACAGTTCAGGTGCCATCTTCTCTTCAGGTCTTTCCTGATTCTACTCCCAGTAGTTAGCCCTCCCTCCCTCTTAAATTAATTTTGCAATATTTCATATGTCAGAGGAGTAACAATTAAGCCCAGATCCTCTGATTACAGCCCCGGTGATCTTTCACTGTACTAAAACACTTTGTATCAGTTTCTTTGCATTCATACTGTTAACCCGAAGTAAAATGTAAGCTCTTTGATGACAGGCACTCTATCATTTTGGTCTTTGCACCCAATCATCTAGCATAGTGCTATTTAATTGAGGTGAACAATCATTAAATTGCCCTCTTTGGAGTTTAAATTATCTTGTTTTCCTTCTTATTTAGAATAATGACTAGCCTTTATATAGTACATGAAGATTTGCAAAGTGCTTCACAAACATCTCAATTTATTCTTGCCACAACCGAGATCAGTGCCATTATTATCCTCTTGTTACAGAAGCAAAACGAGGTATAATGAACTTCTCAAGGTCACACTACAAGTTAGTGTCTGAGACTGCATTTGAACTCGGGTCTTCCTGACTCCAAGCCCAGCAGAATATTCACTGAGCCATTTAGATACCTAGAACAGGAAATTGTTCTCTTCCTATTCCCTGTTCCCACATCCTTTAAAAGTCCTGGCAGCCAAATCTGGACATTCTTACAAGAATCTGACAAGTGATGTGCTAATAGAAAATAGCTTCCCAGATGGGACATGTCATAATCTAATTAAGTCATCTTAGTATTACGTTGGGGAGAGGAGGAGGAGGAGGGGCAGTATAACACACTGTTGATTCCTATTCAGCTCCTGGTCCAGTTCCCGAGCATCTTTCAGCTGTATTATTCCTGATCACCCTTCCAATCCTAGGTCTGGGCTTTGATCTCCAAAGGTGCTCTTCCCATTAATCTTTACTGAAATTTATTTTTAAGTAAACTATTGTTTGTTCTATACTAAACAATTCATTTCTTTCTGATCTTTTGAAGCACAGAAAGCCATCCAACTTGGTCTTTTATCAAGAAATGCCAGATCGGGACCTCTATCTAAAAGAATGTCTAAACCTCTGTGTTTCAAAACACTCAAATATCCATATTCCTGAAAAGATACTTTTGGAAGATTAGGAAATGATTTTTCCCAAAAAAATCTCATCACTCATTCAGGTTCTCCTTCATGTAGTAGAGATTTAATCCTTCATGAAGGGTTCCTACTTCTCTTTCAACTTTTTCTCCCTTTTTTTTTTCCTGAGGTAATTTATTTCATTGCCCATACCTCTTTTGGTTGTCTTATCTGTTTATTTCCCTTGTGTTTCTGTTAGCCAAGGTATTTTCAAAACAGATATTATGTTCAGTTCTGGTTTTCTTCATAAGAATGCATCAGGGGGCAGCTAGGTGGCGCAGTGGATAGAGCACTGGCCCTGGAGTCAGGAGTACATGAGTTCAAATCCAACCTCAGACACTTAATAATTATCTAGTTGTGTGGCCTTGAGCAAGCAACTTAAGCCCATTGCCTTGCAAAATAAATAAATAAATGAATGAATGAATGAATGAATGAATAAGTAAGTAAGTAAGTAAAACCTAAAAAGAATGCTTCAAATGCTCTTTTTCATTGAATGACTTCTATTTTTCATTGATGATTAGGCTCAGGTTTACAACCTGGTACCTTGGACAGCACCTTGAGCCCCCTTGCTCTTTGGAGCACATTATTGCATTCCACCCTGCCGTTTCTGGTGGAAACAGAGTAGCCTTTCTGGTTGAAGTTCTTTCTTCTGGTTGATTTTGTAGTTTATTGTTTGTCACAGAAAACAGTAAATGTAGTATGTGTCTTGGTGTTTTCATCATAGGGTTTGGGGGGTTGTTTTTTACTGAAGGCACTCTGTGAGTTCTTTTGATTTATATTTTGTTTTCCATATTCAGAAGTTCTGGGTAGTTTGCTTCTACTTTTTTATGTTTTTTTAATTACTTTTGTTACTATAGGAGATGTATAATCCTTAAATTACCACTACCCATTTTATATTCAATGCCAATTATATTTTGTATAAAGAACAAGTTTTTTTTAACATTATTGGTTTTTGCTTCTTTCAGATTGTTCTTCCCAGTTGTGAATTTGCATCCCCAATCAGTTGTTCTTTATTTGATTTCTTTAGCAAGGCTGGCCACCCTGAATTCAAGTTTTTCTCTTCTGCCAATTATTCTTGCTGCACTGACCATAAATTCCACTTTCATGATTCCTATTTCTCTCAACCCATTTGGAAAATGCTTGCTGAAATCTTCAGAGTCCTCTGCCTCATCAGCGGTTGATTTATTTTCTCTTGCAACATGCATTCACAGATTTTTAGACTCTTTTAGATTATCTAGAAGCCATCTCTTTTGTCCTTAATATCTTCCCTGTTGGTGGACTTTTGGGTCTTGTGAGCACCAAGATGTTGGACTAGACATTTTCACTGTTCTCCATGACCTCTAAAAATTCTTCAAAACAGAAATTAATCTCCAAAGATAAAGCATCCTCCACTATTCTACCCTCTAGGACAACCAGAATCCAAAGGAAGGCTGAAAAAAACAGGAACTGACACTCATTGACCCTGACCTCGCTCAGCATCCCTCCCCTATCTCCCATACTACTAAAAGCCAGGTTGTACTAGCAAACTCAAGGACATGACACAGGTTTACTTCAAAATCCAACCCTACATCCTGTACCCTACCTCCCTCTTTTCAGTACCATAGAGACACTACACCTAGACCTTGAAAATAGCCAGTTTGACTCCTTCAGGAGCAAAAGCTTACTGGGGGGTTGCAACCCAGAACCACCAGTTATCCAAAACTGAATTTTTAGTAATAGGGAAAGAAGGCTCCACTCATGTCAGGGAAAACAGGTTCTGAACTGTCAGTACCAGATCCAAAAAAGAAAGGGAATGGGACACATCATTAGCACAGGATATGGTACATGTGGGAAATTACACAGCATTTCACCAAGACAGAGAGAAAATTTAGATGCAACTGTCAAGAAGAAATGGCTATATAGTTTTTTTATTATTCAGAAAATATTATTTGTGCTTTCCTGATGTTTTCTGAGGGCTCTCTTTCTGCAGCATAAGCCCCAATCAGATGCAAATTGTTTTCAATGAATTTACACTGAACGTTTCAATTGTTCCGTATAACTTCATTGTAAATTCATTAAAATAATAGCAACCTCAGCCTATCCCTCTACCCATCCTCCAGATTCCTGCCTGTCAGTCTTCCAAAGTGGGTCCCTGACCCCAGTTGTGTAGAGGGGGTGCAGTCCCTCTTTTACCAACTATTCCTTGATTCTTCCCTGCACTAGAAGAGGGCAAGACTAAAAGTTTGACCCTTGAGGCCAATCACTAACTTGAGTCTGAGCTCAGCTACTTCTCGGGGCTGTTTTCCTTTCTCTCTTTTCCACAGGCATTGTGGCCTAGATCTTTGTTTTTCAGCCTGTCCTCAAGAAACTTAGTGTCTCTCAGGAAAAAAATTTAATCTCAGAACTTTGCAGGCTTGTGAATTAAAAAATCCTGAACTTTCATGCCTCCAGCACTGGTCTTGAGTTTTTCACTTCCAAGGACTTTGATCTTTTCCCATTTTCTCCCATCATGAGAACCAGTTCTGACCATCCAAAAATCATTTGAGACAGAAACTTAGACTGGGGAATTGTGAATTTGCCATTGTGGGAGCAGGCTGAGACATGTTCAGATTCAGCCCCCAAGGAAACCATAACCAAAGGCAAAGGACTCCAGAAGTGAGAAATAAGGGAAATGGAGTGTGAGTGAACTAAAAGTATCAAAAATTTCAGGAAGAAGAAAGCTCAAAAATCTTGAACATAGATTAAATCAACAGGGGGAAAAAAACAGTTAATAAACAGGGAAAAAAACAGTTAAAACAGAAGGAAATATGGCCTCCAGAGTTAGTAAATTAGTTCAGGCATCTATGAATAAACACTGCAAAA
Source organism: Macrotis lagotis (assembly GCF_037893015.1). Classification (NCBI taxonomy): domain Eukaryota; kingdom Metazoa; phylum Chordata; class Mammalia; order Peramelemorphia; family Peramelidae; genus Macrotis; species Macrotis lagotis. The sequence continues at coordinate 37,231,182 of NC_133659.1, read as the reverse complement.
TGAAGGAAAAATGATCCAACACTGTCAAAGACAGAGGACCCTGTGGATTCAAGAAGAACATGAAATTACTGTGTTCTATTCCTGAGAAATGAAAATTCTAAGAGTAGAATTTGTGATCTACACAACAAAAATAATGAACAGAATAGAAAAACTTGAATCTGTAATGGCAAACCTCACCAAAGAAACAAAAGAGAGGATGATAGATTGAAAATGCAAATACATAGAAGTAAAGGCTAACCTAGGAAACAACATTAAAAGAAAATATGTTCTTAGTGCAAGCCAAAGGCAGGATACAAAGAAACAACTTGAGTATCAAAGGTCATTCAGAAGAACATGACAGGCCAAAAAATCCTGAAACCCTAATGAATGAAATACCAGAAAAGAATTAACCAAGAATATCTGAACACAGAAAATGTAATTCCAATTGAAAGAATTCACTTCCAGAAAAATATATTCAAGGCTAAAAATAACTACAAGACTCATTATGGTTATTTAACAATTCAATGCAGAAACAAGTTCCAAAACTATCATAAGAAAGACTTTCAAATTCAAAATATAGGACATTTGAATAAGAGAAGATTATTATGGAACAGTTCCCACTAGAAAAAAAACGAAGTAAGGAATGGAAGTGAGTTCCAAAGAGCATTGGAACTCAGGATCCAACCATGGATGACTTATCCTTAAAATCTGAGCTCAGGTATTTACAAATAATAAAGATGAGTCTGAAACATTTTTAAATAACCAAAACTGAAGAGAATATTTGCTTCTCAAATATCTCAAACAACTGAAAAATTAAGAGGAGTGAATAAATGCAAATAGCAACAGTGACATAAAGTGGAAATCTGGCAGAGATAATAATGAAGAGACAGAGAGAAGACATTTTGGACAGAATCTGGTGACACCCTGATTACAAATGAATGCTGCTTTTGTGGTACCACATTATAATATGACAGGGTACATTGGGTAGGGAGAGGGACGAAAATAAGAAGGGGAATAAAGAGGAATTAATGATGTGCTAGGAACAAATCAAGAACTAATATTTGGGGAGATTACCTCTGTGGTTTCAGAAAGAAAAGAGCTTTCAGGAGAGTGAATGAGAAAGAGGCAACAAAATTTCAAAAACAAAAATTCAAAAGATAAAAGCAGATAAGTAAAAAATTTATATTGTGCTAAAAGTCACAACATCAAAGGCAACAGTAATAGGTAATAAGTTAACATCATTAATAAGCTAATACATGCATTCCAAGTCCTTTAGCATAAAAATTCATATAGGAAACATTTTCTGAGCATCAAAAATATATAGATAATAATATAATTATAACAGGAGACTTCGGGACAGCTAGGTGGTACAGTAGATAGAGCACCAGCCCTGGAGTCAGGAGTACCTGAGTTCAAATCCGGCCTTAGATACTTAATAATTACCTAGCTGTGTGGCCTTGGGCAAGCCACTTAACCCCATTGCCTTGCAAAAACTAAAAAAAATTAAAAAATAACAAGAGACTTCAATATCTCTCTCAGTTTTGGATAAGTCTAGAAGAAAGATAAACAAAGGGGAAAATATGGAACTAAAATTTCTGAAAAATTTCAAATTAATAGATTTATAGCATCTTTAATAAGACAGCAAAAAATACATATTTTTCTGCACCATATGGAACTTTTACAAAAATTAACTATGTACTAGGGTACAATGATAGTAGAAAAAAAAATTTTAAAAGACAGCAATAGTCAGCATTTACTTTCCAGATCATAATACAATAAGAACAGAAGTTGGTTCCAGAATCACGCATTAGAGATACAAATGAAGACTACAATAAAATCTTAAATGATGAGTAGATCAGAGAGAAAATAATACAAATAAAAACTAAATAAAAGAAATATGATATAAATTTGATGATAAAAGCATAATATAAAACATACCAAAATTTTTGGAATATAGCTAAAGCAGTTTGGGGGAGGGGGAATTGTATATTTGGAATTATATACTCACAATCCTTATAATAGAATAATAAAATATAAAAAGAGAATATTAATTAACTGAACATGCATTTTAACCAGAAAATTAAATATATAATCCATAATAAGCAAAAAGGTAATATTTTTAATTTGAAGACAAATAGAAACAAAAGCCTAGAAATAATAAAAAAAAACTAAATGCTGGTTCTCTGCTAATAAGATTTATAAGCCTTTATATAATCTGATTTAAAAGAGAGTAGAAAATCAAATCAACAAAACAGTAGGTTAGCAAATTGAAATGTTGAAAAAGTCAGAAAAAATAAATAGAATAATTAGAATAATTATTACTAACAAAGCCGAGAACATAAAAGAAACAAGAATACTTTCAAAAAATTTAAAATACCAAGGCTATCAGAAGACCAGATAGAGATCTTCAATCCCCTGATCTCAGTATAGGATGGAGGTTAAGTTTATAAAGGAACTAATAAGGGAAAAACTCCTGGACCTCATAGATTCAACAGAAGACTTCTATAAAACTAACTTTAAAAGAACAGTCAATTCCCCCAGTTCACAAGTTGTTCTCAAGCATCCTACCAAAATTGGTATATAAGACAAAAATAGTCTAATTGCTCAAGCACGGAAAGATACAATACAGAAAGAAAATTATAGATCAATACCATTAAAGAATATTGATTCCAATCCATATTTTAAAATGCTTATAGAGATTTATTCAAAAAAATCATTCATTATGTTCAAGTGTATACTGATACCAAGGATGTAAGAATATTAGGAAAACAATCAATATAATTAATCAAGTTAAAAACTAAAATGTTCAAACCCACAAGATCATCTCAATGGATGCAAAAAAAGATTTTTGGTAAAATACAATATTTTATGCTAAAAATTCTAAAAAGTATAAGTTTTGAAGGATCTTTTCTTAATATCATAGCATCCATTTAAAAAGCAAAAACAAACAGTCTCATGTATAATGGGTATACAATGTAATCTCTTCCAATAAATACAGTAATGAAGCAAGACTATCTTTATTTCTGTACTATTATAAATACAGATGCAATTACCCCACTATTATTTGATATATTTATGGAAATATTAGCAATTGTAATAAGAAAGAGAAAGGAATAAAAGAAACAAAAACAGGTAAAGAGATTAAAAACTATCCCCGTTTACTGATTATATGAATTACTTGGAAAACAACAGGAAATTAGCAAATATAATACTAATTGAGACAATTAGTAGCTTCTGCAAAGTTGCAAGTTATAAAATAAATTCTCAAAAGTTGACAGCATTTGTACATAATACTGGCAAAGCATATGAAGCAATAACAGAAAGGGAAATCTCATAAAAAAAAAAAAGCAAACTACATGAATGGGAACAAACCTTCCAAAGCCCTCTACAAAAGACTTATGTAGATTCCATTACAAAGAATTCCTTAAATAAAAATGTACAATCTAAATAATTGACTGAACATTCAGGGTCCATGACTAAGCCATGACAATATTTTTAAATGACAATAGGATAAAGGGTATATAGAAGGGAGTGTTTCTGAGTGGGGGAGTGTTATAGAAGGGTGTGTAAGGAAGGGATTCTTGGAAGGGTGATAGGTCAAGGAGCAGGAGGGCAAGGTAGCAAGTAGAAACAAAGTAAAATAGTGAGGCAGGGTTGTTGCTTTCAGCAAATGTTATAAAAATGAGAGATACAGGGTAGCTAGGTGGCGTAGTGGATAAAGCACTGGCCTTGGAGTCAGGAGTACCTGGGTTCAAATCCAGCCTCAGACACTTAATAATTACCTAGCTGTGTGGCCTTGGGCAAGCCACTTAACCCCATTTGCCTTGCAAAAACCTAAAAAGAAAAAAAATGAGAGATACACACAAACCAAATAAATGGATATCTATGCATATCTGTGCATATATGTATCCATGTATATATGTATTGGAGCATGTATATACGAATATGTGTATGTGAATATATATGTGAGTATATGTGTGTCAGTATATACATACAGAGGTATAAGTGTGTCTGTAGATATCTTTATATAAAGATATCTACAGACACAACTTAAAATAAATATAGATATAGATATATAGATATATAGAGACATGTAGATATGTAGATATATCCAAGCTTAATTGTAGCCTTCCTGGGGGAAGGGGAAGAAATAGAGCACATACTGCAAGCCGAGAATAAAAGAAAACCTAAATGGAAGCAAAGAAAAGTTAAGACAATTTTGGAAACAATGTATAGCACTTATTATATAAAATTTCTTGAAATGCAAAGTTACTGCTTTACATTATGAATCTTCTCATGTTTTGCTGCTCACATGATATTTTGTATTTTTTATTCGTTTAAAAAATAAAAAATTTACACTTATTTTTAAAAATTTTAATAACAGTAACTATGAAAATTTATGCTTTTAATACAATGCCAATCAAACTATCGGGAGGATACTTTACAGAACTTGATAAAATAATTTAAAAATTAATTAGAAAAAAGCAAAACTTCTAGAATAGTAAGTCAAATAATGAAAAGAAGTAAAGATGAAGGGAAAATAGTACTTCTACACTTCAACCTCTATTATAAAGCAGCAGTCTTCAAAACCATTTAGTATTGATTACAGAATAGAGAGTTGGGCAGCTAGGAGGTATATTACATACAGCACTGCACTGGCCTTGGAGTCAGAAAGACAGATGTTTGAATTCAGTCTCAGACGTGATACTTACTAGCTATGTGACCTCAGACAAGTAACTTAATCCTGACTGTCTCCCATCCAGGGCCATCTCCAGTCATCCCAATTCATAACTGGCCACTGGACCTAGATGGCTCTTCTGGAGAAGAAAGTGAGACCTATGACTTAGCACAGCATAACATACTCTCCAATTCATGTGCTTGTCATCATGTCATCTCCCCTGATGTCATGGTCCTCTTTGGGGAACAAAGGACAACCATCTTCAGAGAGTTGGAGCAATGAACAGACTAGATAAAGGATTTTCAGAATCAATGGAGCTTAATAATCCAGTGTTTGATAAGGTGTCAAATATAAGTTATCTAGGGGGAAATGCCCTATTGAATTTTTAAAAATTGCCAGGAAAATTAAAAAGCAATCTGGAAGAAATTGGCCTTTTTACATCAACATTTTATATCACACTCCACAATATAGTCTAAATGGATATATGACTTAAATACTTGAAAGATAATATTATTAAAAATTAGAAGACAAACAGATCATATCTCTCTCACAGCTATGGGTAAAAAAGTGTATTCTTAACTAAACAAGAGATAGAGGCAAATACAAAAAACTGCTTGAAACTGAAAAATCTTAACATAGACAATATTAATGCATCTAGAATAAGAAAAGAAGTGACAAATTGGAAAAAGAAACCTTCATAACAAATTTCTCTGATGAGGGTTTGGTATCCAAGATATAGAAATTACACACACACATATATATATATATGTGTGTGTGTGTGTGTGTGTGTATATATATATATATGTATACATATACATATATATAACTGATAATTATTCCCTTACAGACAAATAGTCAAAAGATATAAACAAATAGTCCTCAAATGAAGAACTGAAAATGATTTGCAACAAGGAAAAAATGAATCTCAAAATTATTAATAATAATGGAAATGGAAATTTTTAAAAACTATGAAATTTTACTCCACACCCTGTAAAAATTAGCCAAGACTGACAACAGTTATATGGAAAGATAGGCATACTAACACATTGTTGGTAAAGATGAGAATGGTACAACCATTTGGAAAACAATTTGAAATTCTGCAAATAAAGTGACTAAAATGTCCATACCCTTTGAACCTGAAATTCCATTATTGAGTTTATACCTCAAGGAACCCATTAATAAGAAAAAAGTCCACAAATAATTCAAAATATTTATAGCTAAATTGTGATAACTAAGAAAGGAAGGGGAAAGTAGATACCTATCAACTGGGAAATGGCTAAACAAAAAGTGACAAACATAATCAAATATTACTGTGATATAAAAAATTTATATGTGTAATAAATACACTAAAGCATAAAAAGAGTTTTATGGGGAGTGGCAGGAGAACAGCATTGCTTAGGAGGTCTCTCAAAAATGTTTCAAAAACCTAAAAATTATGACTTTAAATTTTCCAGAGACAGAAACCACAGAAAGATCCAATGAAGCAATTCTCCAACCCAAGGTAACCTGGAAAATGGTGGAAAGGCTCAGGAAGGGGAAGCAACATGCCAAAGCAAAGGAGCTTCAGCATTCCAAGAACAGCCCCAGGACTCCTGGGTCCCTGGGAGCCTGGGCTCCTGGCAACAGAAACAGTTTCCTGACCTGCCACCCCAGGGAGCACAAAGCACAACTTGGAAGATCAGCAGGGAGACGTCTGCCAGAGCAAGCATGAAGCCCAGGTCAGCATGGCCCTCTTCAGCCTGGCAGCAGCCCTCAGCACAGCCTAGATGCCAGGAAACAGAAGCAGGTCCACAGAGCCACCAAGCAGTAGCCACCCAGCAGCTGTGCCCTGATCTCTCAGCCTATGAAAGGTAGGGATGTGGAGGGAGACTAATGAGCTTTGTCCTCTGTCCCTGGGACAGGACTCTGGGACTTTGTTCATATTCAGACCCAGGTCACAGTCTGGGGCCCCATACTGTCATAGAGCAGGGACCCTCCTCACAGCCCTGGGGCAGAAGGGTGAACTTGTGGTCATTCATAGCCCAGAAGAGCAATCAGAGTACCCCCACCAAGTCCTTGAAGGAACTGAGGTCCTTGCAGGAGTGTCCCAATAGTACTCAAAAGCTCAGGAAGCACCCCAAAACCAGGCACAGGCTGGGGAAATGAGTAAACAGAAAAAAAGAAATTGACCATAGATGATTACTTTGGCCCCATGTAGAATCAAAACACACACTCAGAAGATGAAAAAGTCCAAGCTTTTGCATCTAAAGACTCCAAGAAATATAGAAGTTAGGCTCAGGTCATGACAGAGCTCAAAAAACATTTTGAATATCAAGTAAGGGAGGTAGAAGAAAAATTGGGAAGAGAAATGACAGAGATACAGGAAAAGCTAGAAAATAAAGTCAGCATTTAGTCAAGGAGATCCAAAAATGCAGAAGAAAACGATATATTAAAAACCAGTTTAGATTAAATGGATAAAACAGTTCAAAAAGTTATTGAGGAGAACAATGCTTTAAAAAGCAGAATTGGCCAGATGGAAAAGGAGATAAGAAAGCTCTCTGAGGAAAACAAATTCTTCAAATGTAGAATGGAGCTAAAGGAAGCTGATGACTTTGTGAGAAATCAGGACACAATAATTCAACATAAAAAGAATGAAAAACTAGAAGAAAATGTGAAATAGCTCATTGAAAAAGCAACTGATCAAGAAAACAAATCCAGAAGAGATAATTTAAAAATTATTGGGCTACCTGAAAGTCACGATCAGGAAAAGAGCATTGACTTCATTTTTAAAGAATTTCTACAGGAAAATTGTCCTGGTATCCTAAAAGCAGAGGGTAAAACAGAAATTGAGAAACTCCATCAATCTCCCCCAGAAAGAGATCCAAAAAAAACTCCCAGGAATATTATATCCAAGTTCCAGTACTCCCAAGTCAAAGAGAAAATATTACAAGCTGCCAGAAGGACACAATTCAAATATTGTGGAACTGCCAGGATTACCCAGGACTTAGCAGCAACTACATTAAGGGCTCATAAAGCTTGGAATATAATATTCCAGAAGGCAAAAGAGCTTGGAATGCAACCAAGAATCAACTACCCAGCAAAACTGAACATCCTCTTCTGGGGAAAAGATGGACTTTCAGTGAAACAGAGGAATTTCAAATGCTCCTGTTTAAATGACCAGAGCTGAGCAGAAAGTTTGATTTTCAAGTACAGGACTCAGGTGAAGCAAAGAGAGAATGGACAAGAAGGGTAAATTATGAGGGACTTGATGATGATGAACTGAAGGTATTCCTGTATGGAAAGATGATACTGATAATACTTATATAAAGATTCTTATTTCATAGAGCAGTTAGAAGGAGCTTTATAGACAAGGCACAGGAGGGAGCTGGATTTGAAGGTATAATATATTGTAAAAATGGAGTCAATGGGTGAAAGGGAAATGTAGTGGGAGTAAGAGAAAGGAGAGGTAGACTAGACTAAGATATTTCATGTAAAGGAGTCAAGAAATAGCTTTTGCAATGATATGGAAGTGGAAAGGTGAGGGGGATTGAGGGAGCCTTCATTCTCATTGGAAATAGCTCAGAGAGGAAACAGCATACACACTCAATAGGGTATAGAAATCTATAAGAAAAAGGAGAGAAGGGGCTCAGGGGTTGGGGAGGGGGGATGTGGGTGATAGAGAGGGATAGTTAGATATAATATTTTCTTTTTTGGCAAGGTGATGGGATTGGGTGGCCTGTCCAGGACCACAGGGTCAGATGGTTACAGGATCTCTGTGGTGGGATGTAGGCTTGGGTCGTCTTGGCTCCAGGGCCAATGCTTTTACCTGCTGTACCACTTGGCTGCTCCACAGCACATTTTTAAAGAGGGATGGAGTGAAAGGGGAGAGAAAATATAATAGATGGTAGTGGGGAGGAATGGATGGCTGGAATTACAATCAGCAACAGCAACTGTGGAAAAATATGGAAGTAACTTCCATGATGAACTTATGATAAAGAATGTGATCCAGCCAAGACAGAACTGATGGTGTCAGAACATAGACTGAAACACATTTTTTCTCTTTCCTTCACTTTATTTCTTATGAGGTTTTATATTTTTGTGGGAAGAGGGAGTATTATGTTTACTCTTACAACAAGAATATTTTAGTAATGTGTAAATAAATTAAATTTTTTTTAAATGGAAGTTTAGAGTAGAAGAAACAAATAAAACACCTTTGTCTTCCTTTAGAAAATAAAGGTTGTATTCACTGACAAAAAAAAAGATTTTTATGAACTAATGCAGTCAGGTTAACAATGTACACAGTAACTACAACAATGTAAATGGAAAGAACAAAAATACACCTAAAAAATCAGAAGTAAATGATGTAAATTTAATGATCGAGTGTGTGGGGGATAAAAAAATCCACTTAAAAAATAGAGAGACTCCTCTGAGCAAAAAGAAAGTTTATTTTGGCTTTTTCTCAAGAAAAGGGCACCCCCAAGTCTCACAAAGGTAGTGAAGATCAAGGAGCTGCCCCGAAGTGATAGTCAAGCAATATTATATGGCCTAGTATGATTCCCCCCTCCCTAAATTCCTCTTTTCCAATCTTATTGGTTAAGGTTATCAGAATTACAATCTTTATGGGAAAAATATAGCCAGCAATAAAGAGAAGAATAAAAGATTTTCATAAAATTTTACCTGACCATCCAGATGGTAAGGGTATCAGAAAAAGATTCTAATGACCTTCTGCTAATGTCTGAGTATGCAAGGTCTTCTAAAGGACTCTACTAGCACTTATCAAATAAGAAAAGACAGGCTACTGCTCTCACAATCTATTATCAAACAGGTGGACAACTAAGATTGCAAAACTTCTCTAGAAGTTTTCCACAATTTTCCTCCCTAACAGAATCAAGACAAGGTCTTTCTGGAAATAGTTCACTGTTTCACTCCCTAGCAGAATCGGAAGGATGTCTGACTAGGAATGCAAGGCCTCTCTCCCTCTTCTAAGAATAGTCTAAAGGTTTTTGTTTTAATGATTTTTAACCCTGAGAGGACTTCACTAGGAATGTTAACTCTCAAGATGGAATATTCCACTAAAGTGGGAATCGAATGAAGAGATATGAGATCATCTCAACCTACCCTTTGATGGAGGTGGGAGATACACAAGTATTAAACATTGTACATGTTTTGGGACTTTTTCAATGTACAAATCAGTTGTCCTGACTTTTTTCCCCTCCCTTAAAAAAGGTCCTACTTGTCTAGAGGAAAGGGGAGAAAGGAATCATGTAATACCATGGTGATTCAAGAAAGAGAAAATGTCACTGAAAAGCCATTTTTTTAAAAGTCTTCTCCACTGAGAGACCTATCTATTTGTACTCAGAGCATTTAAGTTTTCTTTCTCCCGAAGAAGGAAATTTGGATAATTTCTTTCTTTTGCTAATTTTAGTCTTTTTTTTCCTTATAGTCCCCTATAACTCATTTTCTAACTTCATCCCTTTTGATAATGGTTTCTCCAGAGGGCAGGGTCTCAAAGTTGCCTCAATCTCCTCCTATACTGGAGAAATCATTTTTTACCATCCTAGGTCCTTAATCCCGCACTTTGTCCTTTCTACTTTGAAAGGAATGAGTGATAACTGGATTCCAGTTCTTTTTCCTTCAGAACCAGTGGAACCACACATACACAGGCATTTCTGCCCTAGTTTCTTCAGTTACTTAGCTCTCCGGCATCACAGTGCACTTCTCCCATAAGTCATCTTATGCTGCCCTGCCAGAGTGTGATGACTGGTGGAGCAAAGCTGCTGAGCAGACACATTAGGAATTTTCCTTCTTTGTTGTTAATTCATAGCACTGTTACCTTGCTGAATTCTTGGTTTCTTAAATCATGGAGAAAGATGATATTGCTTGATCTTGTGTGAATAATTCTTATTTTGAAGAGGTTTGAGGAGTGGAGAAAGGTCTAGTTTACTTGGCCACTTGGGGTTCCCTCTTCTCAGAACTTCTTATTCAATCCAATTAAATAACCATTTATTACAAACAATGCACAATCAAAAAACAAGCACCTATTGAACAACTACTCTATGTTCATTATTGAAAATGCTTTTTTGGTATACAAAAGAAATGTAATATATAGACTCTGTCCTCAGGGGACTTGACATTTAACTAGGAAGATAAGATTAATCCACATAAAATGACAATCTTTCAAAAATATATAGAAATAAATTGTATAGCAACTATGGAAAAAGTAGAAAGATTATAAGAATGAGCCCAGTGGTGATCAGTCACCTGAAAACTAAGCAAGGTAGGTATCTTTATCAATATACTAGAGGCAGGCAAAATTTTATCATAAATCCTCCTGAGACAATCCACCCAGAATACTAAAGCCTTCCTCTTAGTTTAACTGTGTCCCAAGGATACTAGCATACCACTTGGATTATCCTGACTCTCAGTTTAAAAACATGATCACTGTTGTGTTCAAAGATCCATAATCAATAATGTTTTAATTTTCTTTCTTTTATGTAATTATTATTTATAAAATCCTGAAACTTGTTAATCTCACCTTTTTAATATTATTTGTATTCTGTGTCAATCTGATATGAAGAATTCTCTAGAAAAAAAATTTCTTTATTGAATAGCAACCCTTTGGGAAATGCTTTTAGCAGATAGCCAATACGGCATTGGATAGAACTGAGTCTTACTTAAAAAGAAGAGACGCAACTCTCCACCAATCATGTGGCATACAACCAAGACTATCTCAACTATGCCTGTTAAATTATTGTTCTGTTAGAGAACACTCAATATATTTGAAGCATCACTGATTGTTCAGTTAAATGCAAGTAATTTGAATGTCTGTCAAAAAGATGTCAATTAGAAGACCATTTTATTTTTCTGTTTAAATTACTTTCATTACTGAAGTTGATTTAACTAGTAACTACAGTTAAGATTTATTCCATCAGGTTTCGGTTGGTTTTTTAATCATTAACTTCTAGAAAAGCTATCCCAAGATTTTATCCATGCTAGAATAGCAACTAAATATCCTTTAGCAAAAAAGTAAATAAATAGTGTTTTTAATGTCATATTTACTGGTTTAATGTTCAAAGTTCAGTTCACAATTAGAAAAGGGAATAGAGAGTAAAACGTTGCATATAGAGATTTTTAGAGAAATAAATATTCTACATCTGATGCTTACCACTTGTGTGAACTTACTTAATCACTTAACCTCTTTTGGCCTCAGTTTCCAAACTAGAAGTCCTCTGAGGCCCCTTCCAGAATAACTTTATTATTCTTTATAAATCCATTAAAATGACTTCAAAAATGGATCATATAATTTAACAATAACGCTAAAGATATTGATTTTTAAGCATTCCTGCCAAGAGTATAGATTTATATAACAAATCATTACATCTCCCAGGAACCCATTGTCCATTCTTAACCTGGAATGAGTTCCTAATGTAGATTCCTGAGAAAGAGGCAAAGAAAGCTTCTAACACAAGGACAAAGAAAAAGGAGTGATGTGATCTCTGACCCATGCCAATGGAAAAGAAAACACCAAAGGAGAAAACTATGGCAGGAAGATCCAGACAGAATGAGGGGTCTCTTATTTATCCTCAAGAAAAGGGGACTGAGAGACAGAGAAACATAGAAACACAGAGACAGAGAGCAAGAGAAGAGAAAGAGACAGGGGAAGGCAGCACAGGGAAGGCAGGGCATATTGTCTGCAACTTCTCTATATGCCCCCCCACTGTTCCTGGCCAGATAAGATTACATGTAATTATCTTCTCTTGCTATAATCTTTCTGAGGGTCCCTTGATCTCAGCTTCCCCTGAGGATATGAGCCAAAATGATGCCTTCTGTCTTTCATATATTATTTCATTTTTGATTATCTTTGGGGATGGGTCTCTCTTTTAAAAGGAGAGTTCCATTTTGACCGAGAAGATCCAACCTTACTAAGAAGCTGCCCCCTTAATGAGAGTCACATGAACTATTTTGAGGTCAGCCCTGTTTTTCTAAGTCCCATTGTTTTAGCTGAAGCTGGAGGGTGGGACTGTAGTATTTTTATGTCATTCCATGCATCTAGAAAGTGGTAAGTTGTCATTCAATAATTGTTCTTCATTTTCGAAGACTGTGACATCAGGGCAGTGATGCCATGAGCAGCACATGAATTGGATTTGTGCTAAGTCACCAGCCTCACTTTCTCCTCCAGAGCCATCTCTTTCAGTGGCCAGATATGATTCAGGATGACTAGAGATGGCCCTGGACACGAAGCAATCAGGGTTAAGTGACCTGCCCAAGGTCACTAACTAATTAGTGGCAAGTGTCTGAGGCTGGATTCAAACTCCTATCCTCCTGAATCCAAAGCCAGTGCTCAATTCACTGCCTCCTAACACACATTTTTCCATTTCCCTTTGAGTTAATTGTAACTGTCATTCTTCTAAGACTGGAGTGTTCCATTGCAGCTATATTGCAACCTGGTGTTAGATAGACTTTTAGGGGCATAGGACTTGAACTCACTGAAAGTACTGTGAGTATTCCAAAAGTATTGATACCATTATAATTAATAGCAAAGAGCAGGAAAAAACCCAGCAGTGAGGATTTATGTTAGGCTGATTCTGTTGCCATCACTGGCATCACCAAAGGACTTTGATTAGTTTTTCTATTTTTCCACATGTGAAATGATATTTGTAATGTTATCACCTGCAACTCTTTGACTATTTTGAGAAGTGAAATAAATGCTTACCCTTCAACTTTTGTAAAAAGGTTTTTAATTCTTGGGTTGTATTATACATTTTCACATTTAAAAGATCTTTTCCTTTGTGCAAAACTCCCATCATCCTTACCCTTCCAGTTGACCTTCTTTAGTAAAATGAAATTGGATTTTAAAAAAACACAGAAAAAAAGAAATGAGAAGAATCTATCTGCATTCCTTTCCTAAGTGTTCTATTTTTTTCATGACCATAAAATTCAAGAGAACATAAGTTCCTTGAAGTCAATGTCCATTTTACCCCCTTGTCTTTGGATCTCCAGAGTCTATCAAAGTGCTTTGAAAAAAGTAATAATAACAGATAGAATTTAAATAGCATCCACTATGTGCTAAATATCTTACAAATATTATCTCATTTGATCCTCACAATAGCCCCAGTAAGTGATAACAAAGATATGTTGGGTTGCAACTTCAAATGACATTTGAAAAATATCCAAAATAATGTGTCAATGAGAATCTTTCAAGATATGTCATGAAGGAAACAGCTTGTTGGAAAGTGGTCATTTTTTTTATGAAATCTATACCTTACAGTATAGAACCAAGAAAGATGAAAGTTTTCACAAATGGAAGGAAGGTCTTCCTTTCTTTTTTTTTTTTAATGGGAGGCCATAGATGACTTACACAAATCTGAGGAACATTCAATCAGGGTAACTGAAACAAAGACTACAGAAGCATGAGGATCCAGAAGCATCAAGATTGTCCATGTTCCCATATATTCTTCTCACAAGATCATTTCATTAACATTAGTAATTACTTTTTATTCTGAAGGGGAAATTCAGAAAACGGAAACCTAGAACCACGAACTAAAGACTAAAGAAATGTAAGACTATCAATAAGACTGCTTCAGAATTGTCTCCAGAATCTTATTGTGAATAATTAACTACTTTTGGGGGGGGGGGAATGGGGGGCTATAGTTAGGAAGCCATTGGTGTTTGTTTTATATACTATTGCAATAGCAATAACATAATGTTTCCAACTAACCTAGTTAAAAATGCCAATAAAAATATGCACGCACATACAACCAATGAAATAGACTACAATTTATCTCCCTGCACATTTCTCAAAATTAAAAAAAAAGATCCATAGAGTTATCAATTCTTCCATAAGACATCCTCATATTGGGTATAACACTGCAGGTCTGAGCATGTACAACTATGATTTCTGCTAACTGGCCACAGCCTAGTATCTTCACACCTTTTTTGTACTAAATGGTTAGAGCGGATCACTCCACTAGAAGCTGTCACTAAGACACCTTCCTATAAAAAATATATTAATAACTCCGGCAGCCTTAGAATTACCTCTCAAATGATATTCTTCTATTGTTTGCATTGCAGTAAACCCTTTGCAAATGTGGTCCGTTAACTTTGTATACAATTAAGCACAAAGAAATGTCTAACTGTTAAGGTTGAGAAATTAAATTTTTTGCATTCAATTGGCCACATACAATCAGTGTAGTTCTAGTCTGGACAACTCTGGATGCTTTGCAATAATTACCTGAATAAAAAAGCACCCGAGATTGCTCATCTAACCTGGCAAAAATGCTGTTTGCAGAAGATAACTAAAGGGGAGAGTGAAACACCAAGCTTTGCTAATAAATAGTTCTCGGAAAGATCAGCTCCCAATTTACTACTTGTACACAATGGGCCAGTTGGAACTTGTACGATGATCCAATTTGCCACAGCTCTTGTTTTGAGTCTTTGTGAAACTGCTGGGCGAGCACAGTGGGAACAGCTCCCTCGGATCCCTTGAGTCAATCAGTGGGCTTTTGTTTCCTGCTGGTCAAAAATATCAGGTGGCTCTGAGAGTCTAATTATCAATGAAAAATTAAATTCAATACAGGACTGTAGCCACAAGTACCCACTTCTCCTCACCCTTCCCGCCCCCTCCTGTCCTCAGGCATGGGATGGAGTATCAAGTCATCCCCCAAGACTGCAAAGTAGCAAAAAAAAAAGAAAGACTGGAACATGAAAAAAGGAAAAACAAGAAAATGATCATTGATTTTTGCTTTCACTCTTTGCTTCCTTTTTCTTTTCTTGCCTTTCCTTTTTTTTTTCCTGAAGAGAATTCTAATTATCATGGACTCTTCCAAAAATTAGCAGTCAGTCAGGGAGTTTCTCATTAAGAATTGTTCAGCCAAGCTTATCTCTACACAGTTCCATAAATTTCTTGGCCTTAGGGAAGCTTAGTTCGCAACAAAAGGGGAATAAACAATCAGACTAGAAGTTTACCTTTTAGGAAAATTAAAGAAAACTTTCATTTTGGGTTAATGAGCCAAATAATTTAATTATACAAAGATGTACATTTTTCATAGAGTGAAATTAGTGAATAAATCTGTATAAAGGATATATCATGTACCAAGCACTATATACTAAGTTAATCAAAAGGTAGTCTGATCCCAACAGAATTCACCCCCTTAAGGATCAGGCAACACTACCATTATTTCCTTCAAAGTTATTTCCTGGTAACCTATTCAATGTGCAGAGATGACAGGAAAGATAACCCATGAACCCAACAGAGTTTAGTAAGTTACAGATATTTTTCTTCCCCAAATGTTTTTTGTCCTTCTTGTCTAAAGAGTATTGGTCATGTTGATATGTAGCCATTGTTAATCTAAGGAAGCCTATCTGGCATATCAAAATTCCAGTCTGTCACCCTCTCTGAAAAGTTAACTGCTAAGTATTGTATCAGCATCTTTTATTATACACTAGAATAAATAAAAACATTATTTAAGTCATTCCAACTCTAAAAATTTTAAATTCTCATTTAAAACAAGGAGTCAAAAGTGGAAATCATGAATCATTAGAACAGATGCCAAAAGCAAAATTTGATGAGCCATCCTAGGGATTTCCAGAAATTACTTCAATGTGTTATATATGCTCCCAATACATTGAAAATATGATGTGATCGCCCAGGTTAAGTCACTTTAGGAATATTGTGCTCCAATTGGGATATCATGGTGCAGGAAGGACATTGTAGTGTAAAAAGAATCATGAAGGACCTTAAGTCCATGGCATATGAGAATTAGTTGACAGAATTAGGATTATTTAGCCTTTAGAAGAGAAGTCTCAGGAAGAAAAGTATTGATACAGAAGTATCCTTGAATTTTAAGGGACCTTAAAATGCCTTAAAGTCAACTCTTTCATTTCCAGATGAGGAAACTGAGGCTAAGAGAAGTGACTTATGCAGAATAACACAACTAGTTTATATGTAAGATGGCATTTGAACTCATATCTTCTCAAGTCCAGAAGTCTATTAAGCCACCCAGCTGACATCTCAATTGTCTTCAAATATTTAAAGAACTCTGCAAACTAGAAGTGAAATTAAATTTATTGTATTTGTATCTCACAAGGCAGAAACAGGAGCAATTAAGGCAGAAGTTGCAGAGAGAAGGATTGAGGTTTGATATCAAGGGAAATTTTCCTATCACCTGGAATTATCATAAGTGGAACAGGCTTAATAGGAGTGGACCTAAAAGGATATCTTCAAACAGAAATTAGATGGCCACTTGTTGAGGACATTATAGTAGCAAATCCTTTTCATGTATTTTTGGGAGCAGTTTCCTTCCCCTCTCCAAAATTCTATTGATTTCTTCTGCTTGGTCCTAGAAAGCTGAAGAAGAAGGTATCTTCACAATGCACCAACCAAGTGAAAGTTAACATAGGAAGACTCAATCGGGACTTATATAAATACAATTACAAAACAATTATTGCAGACAGAAAGGAAAATAAATAATTGAAATGATATCCTTGTATGTGTGCATCATGCAAGTATAATAAAAAATAGATGCTACCTAACTTAATTATAGATTTGGTGCTATTCCAACCTAACAAAGGGTTTCTTAAAAGAATTAGACATAGGTGGGGCAGTGGATAGAGCACCCACCTTGGAGTCAGGAGTACCTGAGTTCAAATCCGGCCTCAGACAACAATGACCTAGCTGTGTGGCCTTGGGCAAACCACTTAATCCCATTTGCCTTGCAAAAAAAATCTAAAGAAAAAAAGAATTAGACAAAATAATAAAAAAATTAATTTGAAGAAACAAAAAGTCAGAAATTTCCAATGAAATTATATTTCAAATAAATAAGAGGAGTATCTATCAGCTACTATTCACCCCAAACTCCATTATAAAACAATATTACATTTAATATATAGGCTATAAATGATAGATTCATGGACCAGACTAATAATGAAGACCCAAAACACTCAGAGTAGCCAGTATTTGACAAGCCCAAAAATGTAATCCATCTCTACTTGACAAGACTGGGTAAATTAGTTTGACAGAAAATAAATTTAGAGCATCATCTTGCATCAT
Organism: Macrotis lagotis; assembly: GCF_037893015.1. Classification (NCBI taxonomy): domain Eukaryota; kingdom Metazoa; phylum Chordata; class Mammalia; order Peramelemorphia; family Peramelidae; genus Macrotis; species Macrotis lagotis. The sequence goes on along the minus strand of NC_133659.1, from coordinate 37,213,498 downwards.
ATATTAAAATAAATTGCAAATGGATACATATGATTAAATGTGATCTGTCAAGAATTATATGAAAATTAATCCATCAAATAAATAATAAAATACCATTTAAACTACTCTGTGTTAAAACCACAAAATTGACAAATATGGGGAAAATAAATAATAAATAATATTTTAAAAGATTATTGGAAGGAAAAAGCACAATAATTATTGATGGAGCTATGAATTGGTTCAACTGTTCTAATAAGTAAATCAGAATTATGCAAGAAAAGTTACTCATAGTCTTTGTTCATACTTTTTGACCCTAATCATCCTGCCTCTAGGTATATGCTACAAAGCAGTCAATGCTAAAAACCTTCATATGTGCCAAAATATTCAGAGTAGCCTTTTTTGTAATTGTGAGGAATTAGAAACAAAAGAGGTACTTAAAGAGAGAATTGTCTTAATAAATTACGGCATAAAAATATAATGGATGTCAAACTATTGAAACAAAAATAATTTGAGCAATTAAGACAAATATTGGAAGACTAGAATAAACTACTTCAGAGTAAAGGAGAACCAAAATAAGAAATGCGTTTATATATAAATTATATATAAATATGCAATTAAATAAATGTTATATAATAAAAGTCAGCGACTAATATTGGCTATGGATAACTGACATTAGAACCCAATTATTCTCTGCTTAATAAAGAAGTAGTGGACCATGGGTGAAGAATATTGCATACACTCTGTCATGGGTCATATATGATCAACTTTTTAAGTCATTTTATTTCTCTTTTATGGGAGAATACTGTGAAGTATGTGCTGTTGAGAAAAGAATATCTTATAAGCATCAAAATTTTGACAAATATATTAAGCATCTGCCTCCTGATTGTTTGCCCTATTCTTAAAAAATGGCATCAACCGCAGAAAATAATTTCATTAAAAATAAAGGATTCAGGGACAGCTAAATGGCACAGTGGATAGAGCACCAGCCCTAGAATCAGGAGGACCTAAATTCACATCTGATCACAGACACTTAAGAATTACCTGGCTGTGTGACCTTGGGCAAGTCACTTAACCCCATTGTCTTGCAAAAATTAAAAATAAAACAAAATAAAAAAATAAAGGATTCATACAATAATTCCTGTACACTAATAACTGGATTTTTCCAGAGGTTAAAAAAGTCTCCAAAATGACAAAGATCTCTTTCCTATTCAACAATATTTTCATTAGGTCCTAAAACTATTAAAAGAATTATCTATAAATTATGATGGAAAGATTATGTGTGGTAACAGATATAGAAATTCCTTCATACTTCAGAAATTGTGAAAAAATTAACATTGAGATTATACCACCAATTTCAACTAAAACTTGAAACCAAAGATAACCACAACATGACAAATAGTCAGTAATTAAAGAAACATTCAATTTTTAATTAAAAAATTCTAGGGTGTCAGGAAAGGAAACAAAATAAGGATGATAGTCAGTGTGAAAATACAATATGTGGGAGCGGCTAGGTGGTGTAGTGGATAAAGCACCGGCCTTGGAGTCAGGAGTACCTGGGTTCAAATCAGGTCTCAGACACTTAATAATTACCTAGCTGTGTGGCCTTGGGCAAGCCACTTAACCCCGTTTGCCTTGCAAAAACCTAAAAAAAATACAATATGTGATCATATAATAAAGGGACAACTGGGGAGAAATCAAATATTACCCATGAGAATCTGAGGCTAAAAGAAACTTAATTGAAGTTCTCAGGATTTCAAATGTTATGGAGCTATGAACATGCATGTGGTTCTGAGTGATGGCAGAGAAAAAGGCAATGAAACCCTCTAGGAAGTCACATGAAATGGTCAGTTATGGAGCTACCCATCTAATGCAGAAAGAGGAAGAGATGTAGTTTTGCCGATTGCTGAGAAATAAAGAAGACCTACTTCTGAAACCAAAACAATAGAAAATGGCAGACCTTATGAGTGGAAATTTCTAAGTCAAATAAATAGATCCTCCTATCTTACAGACAACCCTTCATAGCACCAGAGTGGAAATTTTAGAGGCAGCTAGCTTCCTCACTATTCAAGTGGGATTGATATCTTAAACAAAGAATCATTTTCAGATGACAGAAGCATATTTATATTCTAGCTTAATCTATTCTCTCTCTTTTTTCTCTTATCTTTTAATCTCAACATCCAAAATACAATTGTCATATATGGTGGTAATCTCATGCAAGAAATGATACTCTGCCACAGGGTAATTGTTTATCCTTCTTTGAGAGGAAGAATAGTTTCATTCTTTGTCTATGTATCTCCAGTACCTAGCCCATGATTTAATATTGATTGGTTGGTCATGAAAAACCCTTTGCAAGTTTATCTTCGAGATGCCATATTTCAAACCATTTGCTTTTTTTCCCCCTACAAATACCCATGAACTCCAACAAAATGAATTTCAAGAATGATAGCCCTACATCTCTCTTACACTATGATTGGAAAAAGAAAGAACAACGTGTACTCACTTCTCCCTGTCTGATTAATTCCTTCCCTGTTCAACTGAAACATAGACATACAAAAGACATACAAAAAAGCACAAAAAATATTTTTTTTAAATTTCACCAAAAGCCTCAAGAAACAAAGTTTTGAAATGTATTATTTTGACTTTAAAACCAAAAGAAACTTAAAAATCAGATGACCAACCCCCTCATTTAGAGTTGAAGAAATAGACCCAAGACAGTGAAGTCACTTGCCTAAGACTACATAGCTTATAATGGAAGAGCTAGAATTTCATTCTGGGCTCTCTGACTCCATATGTGGAATTCATGAAAATAGTCACCAAGCTACTGTCAGAATGAATAATTAAAATGGCAGGAGACTCTCTTCTCCTCCTTATGGATATGTCAGTTCCCCAATTAGAATGTAAACACCTTGAGGGAAAGGATTCTTTTGTTTTTATCTTCATATCCCTAGTGCTTATCCCAGAGCCTGAACAATGAATGTAATTACTAAAAGTTGAACAATTGATTCCCTCTGCCCTAATAGAGGAAATGGTACGTCATTTTAAATATTCCTCTCTCAGACCTGGAAAATATCCTTTTCAATTAACTAGTAATATGGATGAAAATGGATTGAATTGGACTGGATTTCAGTCCTCTTCATCCTAACAAATATCTGGCATTCACTAAGATATCTTCACATACTACTTAAAATTAAGTCTGCTCTTAATTGTGAGCATAAGTTATTGAAGGACTTAATGGACATTTCATTAGAAAGAAAACAGACAAAACATAGAATAATTTAACTGTTGCAAAAAAAACCCAGCAACTTGAAAGACATTAAACTTTATTTTGACATGGAATGCCTGAAGCTAAAGCAATTAAAGCTGTAAAATATTGCTGGATGACATGATATATATGTAAATTTGTCATTCATTGACCAGAGTTGGGAACAATCATTTGGACTACTCACAATAAAAAAACAGTCTATGTGGTATAAATTGCTTCTCCCATAATACTGTAAAAGAATGACTTGATTACATATCTTAGAGGCATCTGATCGATACAGACCAGAACAGGTGTAATTGTAATAAATGATTTTTCTGTGATGGAAAGAACGTAAAATCATAGGTTGACTTTCAACATACTGCTTTCTAGATTTACATGTGCTCTAGCAGGGTGAAAAAAACCTGGAACAAGAGTATAGAGAGCTTCATTTTAGTCAGTTCATCATCTTATTTATGATGTGATGTTGGATGAACAAACCGTTCCCTAAAGTAGAAGAAATCTCAAAGGTCATCTAGTCCAATTCTATACTTGAACAAAATTCAGCTCTGTCATGGGAATATCTATTATTACCTCCAATGAGATGGAATCCACTAGTATCCCAAAGTAAACCATTGCACTTTTGGACAGCTCTCATAGTTAGGAAACTTCTCACAACAACCCTCTTTGCCACTCTCATTCATTGTTATACCCTTTAGAACCAAGTGGAAGAAGACTAATTCCTCTTCCATATGGCTTCCCTTCTGATACTTAGAGACAGTTGTGCTCTCTTCATCTTGAATCCCTTCACCAATTCTTACAGAACTATCTCAAAGATCTTTACCACGCTGGCTGGCCTCCAGCTCGTTAGTGCACTTGCTAAAATGGATGCTTTTCTAGACTTTGTTTCTTTATATGCAGAATGAAGAAGTTGGCCAGGATGAACTCTAAGACTGATTCCAGTCCTGAGTTTGCCATTCATTTTTTATGGAGGAAATATTTTTAACTCATTTAAAGAGTAAATGGGAGCAGCTCACTAGAGACTCAAACTCTTGTGGAAAAAACCCCTTCAGGTTAGTTTAGAGGAGACTTAAAAACTCGTTGCTGTTAATATCATTCACATATTTTCTCCACCCAAATTGTGTCAGGGAAAGGAGGGAAGATAAGAATAAAGATGTTTTTAATCTAAAATTGAAGAAAAACCTCCATGGACCCCAAAGAAAAGTCCTAATTTTGAGTCTTGCCTCCAAACATACAGTATAGGTATAAATTCTATGAGGGTCCTACTAGGTCACTGAAACTATCAAAAGCTGCACTGAAACAAAGTGACTTTTTACATTCATCTGTCAAAAGATTCCAATGGCCCTTTCAAAGCAGATGAACTGACAATAAGCAATGATAAAGGGAATTTTCATCCATACACTGAATGTTTTAATAAATAAGAAAATTACTTGACAACAAATCAGGTTAGGCTCATCGGTGATGACCAATTCTTGCTTTTTTTAAAGATTTTTTCAGTGATCTTAATTAAAATTTTCCAAAGTTCATACACTTGGTGAATCTCTTTCCCATTTTAAAAAGGAGTTTATTCATCTAGTTAATTTCTTCCCTCTCTCCCTGCCCTCTAACCCTAACTTTCTCAAAAACTCCAGTCACTTTTTTCTGTTTCTTTTTCTTTTTTTTATTTTAACATTTTTTTCATTTCAAATTTCAAATTCTCAAATCTTCCCCTCCCATACCCTCCTCCATCCAATGAGAAGTCAAGCAATATGTCAAAAATACATATGAAATCATAAAAAACATTTCTATATTAGCCATATTGACATAAAAGCAAGAAAAATAGAGAAAAGTATTCTTCAATTTGCACTCAGAGTTTATCAGTTCTCTATCAGGAGGTGGATAGCATGTTTCCATGATGTTATTATTCAGTTATTCAGTCATGTACAACATGTGATGTACGACATGTACAACTCTGTGATCCCAAGAACCATGGCCCACCAGACCCTTCCATTCTCTATTATCTCCAGAAGACTGTCTAAGCTCATGTTCATTGCTATCTGCCCATCCCAAACTCTGCTATCTCCTTTTCCCTTTGTCTTCAATCTTTCCCAATAACAGAGTTTATTCCAATGAGTCCTATCTTCTCAAAGTATGCAAGTTTGAGCTTCAGTATTTGACCTTTCAATGAATGGGCTGTATTAATTTCTTTTAATTATTGACTGACTTGATTTTGCCCAAGAGACTTTCAAAAGTCTTCTCTAGCACCATAATTCAAAATCATCTGTTTTACACTCATCCTTCCTTAGAGTTCAACTCTCACAGTCCTACATTGTTATTGAAACAATCTTAGCTTTGACTACATGAACCTTTTTCAGCATGATGATATCTCTTTGCCTAAATTTGTCATTCCAAGGAGCAGGCATCTTTTCATTTCACTGGCTACAGTTGCCATCTGCAATGATCTTTGAGTTCAGGAATATAAAATCTGACACTCTTTCTATTTCTTCTCCCTATATATACTAGGAAGTGATGAGATCAGTTGTCATGATCCTAGGCTTTTTTTAATATTAAGTTTCAAGCAAACTCTTACACCCTCCTTTTTTACTTTTATCAAGAGACTTCTTAATTCTTCACCTTCTGCCATCAGAATGGGATCATCTGCATATCTGAGATTGGTGGTATTTGTCCCAGAACCTTAATTCTGGATTTTAATTCATCCAACCTGTCATTTTGCATGATATACCCTGCATATAAGTCAAATAAATAAAGCAACAATATATAGCTTTGACATACTCCTTTTCCAATTAAACCAATCAGTTGCTTCATGTTCAGTTCTAACTGTTGCTTCTTGTCCTCGGGAGACAAGTGAATGATCTGGTACTCCCATATCTGTGAGGACTTAGTCACATTTTGTTGTGAGACATATAAAGATTTTAGAGAGAGTCAATGAAGCATATTCATCTTTTGGAATTTTCTTGGATCATTTTATTGATCATAATAGTCAAGTCATTCATAATTGATCCTGACTGCAACTTTATTACTGTGCACAATGATCTCTTGGTTCTCAATTTTATCATTCCTCCCCCTTTCTCTTAGTTCTTTATTATTAAATAAGTTATATTTCTATACACATTTCACTGAGTGTGATAAATTCTTCCCTCTTTGAACCAATTTCAATGTGAGGTTCAAGAATTACCCATCCATTTCTCCCTCCATCATAAAAGATCGTCTTTGCATACTTCTTTTTTATATGAGATAATTCTCATTTTACCTCTCCCTTTCCATTTCTCCCAGTGCTTCTTTTTCCACCCCTTTAGTTTGGGAATCTTTCAACATAATCAACTCATATCTATGATCTCTATATAAACTCATTTTAGCTACCTTAATAATGGTAAAGTTCTTAAACTTATGTGTATTATTTTCCCATATAGAATTTCAAATAGTTTAACTTTATTGAGCCCCTTATGATTACTCTTTCTTGTCTACCTTTTTATACTTTTCTTGAGTGTTCTGTTTAAATGTCAAATTTTCTAGTTCAGGTCTTTTCATTGCCAATGTTCCAAAGTCCTCCATTTCATTAAACATACATTTTTTTAGGGTTTTTTTGAAAGGCAATGGGGTTAAGTGGCTTGCCCAAGGCCACACAGCTTATTATTATTATTAAATGTCTGAGACCAGATTTGAACCCAGGTACTCCTGACTCCAGGAATGGTGCTTTATCCACTGTGCCACCTAGCCACCCCCTAAACATACATTTTTTTTCCATGAAAGCTTATACTCAATTTTGCTAGGTATGTTATTCTTGATTGTAATCCTTGATTGTAAGATTCCTTTTCTTTCCAAAATATCATATTCTAACCTCTCTACTTCTTTAAAGTACAATTAAATCTGACTATAGTTCCATAATATTTGAATTACCTATACTATTAAATTTTATCAAGAGATTAATGAAAATTAAAATGAAACTCTTCCCATCCAGATTTACAAACTTCCTAAAATCTACTTACAAGCCCCAGCTTAAGAATCCCTAAACTATGATGTCTGGGGAGCAGGAACTCAGTTAAAAAATCATAGGAGCTCCAGAGGGGTTTTTAAGCTACCACTACTACCATTCCAGTTGCAGAATAGGTAAAATGGGTTTCTGAGAATTAATATCTGACAATCTACTCTTCTTTATGACCTGGTTTTATTCAAGAATAACCTTCAAATTCCAAATAACCAACTTTTAGAACTTTTACTCCATATGCATATTGAAGAATATGGTCAAAGTATATAGAAACTAGCAAACCTATTTTTAATTTGAAAATAAGTTCATCTCATTTTAATAATAATAATAAATATGAATCATAGTGATGTTGCACAGTTGGTGTGAGAATGTATTTGACACTTCAAGAAAAAGGCTAAAAAAAACTTTAAAAATCTTTTCCTCTTTGAACTGTATTTTCCATTGATCATTTTTAATTTTTTGGAATTTAATTCAATTCAGCATTTACTGTGTCTGTTATTTTTATAACACTGTGGTGAGACCTGGAGATGCAAAACCATCCCTGTCTACTGTTCACCATGCCAGAATTCCCTCATTCTTATCTCTGGCTCCTGGCTTCCCCAGCTCCTTCCAAGACCCAACTCAAATTCCATCTTTTGCAAAACTTTTTTCTGATCCCCCCCCCTTAAATCTAATGCCTTCCCTCTAATGACTATAATTTTTTTAATCCTGTATTTATATTGTTTATATATCATTGCTTATATATTGTTAACCCATTATGCTGGGAGCTCCTTGAGGACAGGAACTGTTTTTTCCATTTTTATATATGCCCAATAGGGCAACCAGATGTCACAGTGGATAGAGCACTGGTCTAGGAGTCAAGAGGACTATAGTTCAAATTGACACTTTATACTTACTATGTGACCTTGGACAAGTCACTTAACCCTGATTGCCTGGCATCCAAGGTCATCTCCAGTCATCCTGATTCACATGTGGTCACTGGACCCAGATGGCTCTGGAGGAGAAAGGCTGGTAAATCAGTATAGCCTCCCTCTCTCAAATCCAATTTTCTTCTTTGTCATGGCATCTTCTTGATATTATGGCCTTCTTTGAGAATGAAGGGCAAACATCATGCCCAGTGCTTCCTGGAACAAAATAAATATCTAACCAATGCTTGACTTTGTTCAAGAATTAAGTCCTTTCTACAGAAAGGATTCAACACAAAAGTAATATAATACCAGAGCTAGAGCTAGAAGGGACCAGTTCATCTAGTCCAGCCCTCTCATTTTGCAGATGAGGAAACCATGGCCCAAAGTGACATTGATAGTCCATGTGAGCCCTAGAATTCAGGCTCAGGTCTAGACTTCAAGTTCAAATAGAGACAAAAATAATTTCTATTTTTAGGTTTTTGCAAGGCAAATGGGGTTAAGTGACTTGCCCAAGGCCACACAGCTAGGTAATTACTAAGTGTCTGAGGCCAGATTTGAACTCAGGTACTCCTGACTCCAGGGCCAGTGCTCTATCCACTGAATCACCTAGCTACCCCAATACAAAATAATTTCAAGAGGCATTAGTAATGAGGAAGTGATTCAAAAGGCTCTTATGTAAGAGGAAGCATCTGAGCTGTGTCCTAGGGATTCTAAGAGGAATTTTCCCTAACATTTTCTAACTCGTTGTTAAAGGGATTTGTTCTACGGTTTTTATAATCATTGCTATTCAGTTCAACAAGCATTTTTGAGCACCCATATTGTGGGAAGAAGTGAAATTTTTAAATCACCTTTGGTACAACTGCAAGTATCATACACACACACACACACACACACACACACACACACACACACAGAGTATACATAGATATTCCCAAGAACTACAATATTAATCCCAGTGGTGCTATAAAAGATAGGGTTCTCTCGAGGTTTGCTCTCTAGTGAATTGGGAGCCATTATAATACTTGCAGGATCCCTATTGTCTTTCTTAGAATTCCATTCTTTATCTACAGTTTTTTGGTCAAATACTTTCATGTTGGAGTTCTCTAATGATATGCCTCAAAATGTTCTTTTAATTAGCATATCCATATATCTGATAATGGTATAGTCTGACATTCAGCAAAAGCAAAAGTAAGCATAGGCTAGAAAGAGGTAGTTAGTGGGAGGGGAGGGGATTTCCCCAAATATTCTAATAGCTTCATTTTATCACTTTACAGAAAAGGATATTTATTGCAGTCTTACTCCTTGGTAAGTAGCTAAAATATCCAATTAATAGGGCTTAACTATCAGACAGAAATTGTATTTAGAATGAAGAAAATGTGTTGTCGTTGTACTTTTATTCCCATTTCGTTAGATGTGAGATTCATTATAACTTATTTTAGCAGCTCCATTTTTCTAATTCATCCTATTTACATGTCTTCTCCAACCAACAAAAAAAATAATAGACAAATAATACCTGACAACACTCTGCAGCTTTTCATGATTTGTGGGCTTTTATTCTGGGAGCAGCTTCGATTGCTGGCATCATGAGTTACAAAGAGAATCAGTACTGGAGCTTTCTTTCAGGAGAAATCATCATTTATTTCTACTCTGCTCCTGTCACACATCCCAGATCCCAGTTAACAATGCATTAAGCAATGCAGAGCAGTAATTTTGAAGGCAAACATTTTGCCAAGTACATCTAGGGGAAAATACTTGCTAAATGCAGTTTCATTTGGAAAGTCACTGTTTTCATTAGCGGTGTCTTTGGACAACCTTGTTTCAATTGTGCTGTATAAGATAGCTTCCTATTAACTATGAAATTTAGCTGCTTCTGTTTACTCTTTGAATTGTACCTATTAGAATGCTAACACCATGTATTGTCCCTGCTGTCATTATTCCATTGAGAATATTACTAATAGACTAAATGTTTCTCTGCTCCTTCCCTTGGCCAACAAAGCTGCCCAAATTCATCTTATGAGCATAAAAAGAATAGGAGACCTAAGAGGAAGTGGACTCCATACCTTGCCCCTGTTAATGGAGCTTATTTTTGGAAATGGAAGGGAATCCTTTCCATGCAGCCATTCATATTCCTCTGAACACCACTCTACCAAATGACTCAAAAAAGTCCTGAAAGTTCTTTGAAAAGTGAGGGGAGTGGGGGCAAGGGACAAAGAGAAAGGGGGGGGGCAGAGAAAGGATTAAATATAATATAGCTTTGTCAACAGTGACACTACTGTACAATGAATACAATTTTAGTAAATGTTCTTTCTTTTTCTGATATTTAGGTTTCTAGATCTATGATCCCTAATATCTAATGACTCAGCATCTAATTGTCACAAGAATTTCATTGGATCTGGTCTAGTCCTATTTTATAGAGCAAGTTAAATGAGGTTAAAATATTTTTTGAAAAAAATGAAAATTTTAATTGGAATTATGTGGATATTCCCTCCAAAAATGCTGTTCATCACCCATCCTTGGACAATGTTTATCCATGGCTTCAAATAAATTCCCCACAAGGAAGCCAATCAACGTGCTGGAGCCCTTTCTTGCTTTCTCTTAGAACCTTGATGGTACCAGACTGTCCCTCATTTTACTATATGACCCTATCTTGTTTCTCATTCCAACATCATTTACTCTATTTCTCCTTCCTGTTTCCTTATTGTAATGTTTTATAGACCAATCAGGAGATAACTCAGTGGATAAAGTACTGGGCTTAGAGTTAGGAAGATCTAGGTCTAATTCCAGCTGCAAACACTTCTTAACTGGGTAATTTATTTAACCTCTGATTCTTTGACAAAATGGATCCACTGGAGAAGGAAATGGCAAACCACTCTAGTATCTTTGCCAAGAAAACCCAAAATTGGGTCACAAAGGGTCAGGCATACCATGGAATGACTAAACAATTGTAGACTGATCATGTCCACAATTTGCCTCTGCACTGCCCTTTGGATGGTTTTTCCATTTCAATTCTTAGATACTGTAATGCTTCAGGATTTGCAACAACACCAGAAGAATATTGATATGGAAAAGAGGGCATTCCAAATCAACAAGCACCATTTTTGTTCCTACGTCATTAACAGAAACCACAAGAATTTATGCAGAATTGACTATATGTATATTGACTATATGTAAAGTCCTCTAGCAAGGTCCAGGAATAATATACTGTCCATCCCCTCAAAGTAACTATAGATCAGAAACCATTCAGACAGACAGTATATTACCTCATTAGTTCTGTTAGAACAATAGTTCCCAATCTCTTCAAGTATGAAAATGTCTTTTAAATATTAAAAAATTGTATTGATCCAAGATGATGGCAATTGTACTGTGGATAAACAATGAAGAAGAAAATGACAAGACTATTATGAATTCAGCAATTATTAAGGAATTTGTATTGTATAAATCATAGTAGAACCGATATACATTTGAAAATGTGTATAAGCTTGGATCTCTATATGCAAAATATTATGTAATCCATTTATAAAAGATGATTACAAACCCCTTTTGAAAACAATGAATGACCCACAAGTTGGAAATCACTAATAGAAAGTATTTGCTGAGATAGTTAAGTATAAGTCATCTATAAAGGTAAGGTTATATAATCATCTTTAAGATTAAGTTTGACTGCAATATTCAAGAAAATTCAAAATAGTCTTCCTCCTCTTCCTCCACTTCCTTCTGCTCTTTCTTCATTTTGTTTTTCCTTCTTTTTCTTCCTTCTTCCTTCTTTTCCCCTTCCTCTTCCTCTTCCTCTTCCTCTTTCTCCTTTTTCTTTTCCTTGAGGAAATTAGGGCTCCTTCTTCTCTTCCTCATTCTTCTTCTTCTTCTTGCTTTATAAATAAACTCTCATTACAACATACTTCCCATGAATGTCCAGTCCATAAACAATTTATCATCACCACATTTTTCTAAGAAAAAAACTATTCTCTTTTAAAATACATTTATAAGGGTCAGTACCCCATTCTCAAATAGGGAGATAGAGGTAATCTTAACATAAAATTCAACTTGAAAATTAGTTGAAATAAATATGTGAGTGAGCAGAAAATGATTCAAAATTTTACAAATTTAAATTCAAAAAATTTACATTGTGCTTATTGAGAGAGTTGTAGGTGATCCTTAAAAATATTATCATAGTTAAGCACACCAGGGATGCTGTTGAGCTGGTCTTCCTAAGGTAAGTTTAAATTTAGAAAGTATAGAATCAGATTCTCACCCTGTGTAATATGTAATGGGTTCTCTCATTACATGGCCTCACATTCATCTAGTTACTGAGAGGAAGAATATTAGTCCATTGCAAGATAATCATGAGTTTTCCCTCCAGGGACTAAGACTTAACAAAAGGTGATATATCAATAATTAGGGTCTCCAGAAGCCAAAGATCAAGACCCCTATAGATATGGTCAAGTCAACATCTCATCTTCATAATATCTAGAAGATAAATGTTTTTTTTCAAATTATCTTATAGCAAATTTACAGACATGTATTAACACAAATCTAAACAATGTCTCATAAACACACACAGGACTCCAGAGAAATGTCATTTTCCTATCATAGTCTTGGGAATAAAGTTATTCCTTCATTCAGTTCGGTGTTAATATATAAAGGGTACCTTGTGGTGCTAATAATATTGGTCTCTAAAACTCATCCCAAGTTTAAAATATGTCATCTTCACATGAAATATTTCTAATTATCATGATAATAAATATATGTTTCTCTCTAAGTGAACACAATGACATAGCAAAGAACCTAGAACTTGAAATAAGCACGGTGGAACCCCCTATTACAATGGTAATATTAGAGGCTAATATCCATCTTATGAGATATCTTTTCTTGCTTTTATCTACATAGTTGTTATCTTAAAAAATGCGACCTATCGTTGCACCAGATCCCCATATTAATATAATGTAACATCACACATAGCAATGACACTTTTTATTATTTATGAATCGTTCTCCTCACAACAACCTTATGAAGTCATTGAAAGATGAGGAAATTAGGGCTCAAAAGAATTGGCTATTTTATCAATGTGCTAAGTAAATAGGAAAGAGCCTTGAAATCAAATATTCTGTCTATATAGATAGATCTTGTTGCCTCTTTAAACAAGTCAAAATAAGCTATTCCTGGAAACTTTAAACTTTTGTCTTAAGTTGAAATGCTAGAGTTGATTTGGCTACATATCTATCCTGCACATATAATCTTCATATTGTGGAATATTGAAAATATTAAGTAGAAAACCAAGGACAAATGACCAATTGCAATCAGCTCACATTTTCAGAGACTGGAGTTCATTATACCACCAGAATGAAATAGAAATCTGAGAATGTTTCTATTAGATGATGAATTTCCTCAAAACTCTCCTGCCTAATTTGCACTCAAAATCACAATGATTGTCCAAAAGCCTTTACAATGTAATATATAATATTGTGATCACACTATTCAGTGAAATATGCAGTTCAAAAGGAATCTTACTGTCCATTCTATAGTTAAATTTAAAAGACATGTTTTAATGAATAATACTCCAAATCTAAAGATAAAAGATTTTTTCCCAATATTAGCATTCTGAGTTTAGAAGATGGATTGCATAAGGAAGTGATCTTTCCATGGCAGCATATTAAAATTTCAATTTAATTCAACTCAATATACATTCTCTAAGCACCTACTATGCTCATTAGGTTCTTGACAAAGAGGACAAAATGAAGACTTCTTCTCCATAAGGATCTTTTATCCTACTCACAATACTATTTCTTTTTAACTTGTATATTTGAAATTCATTACAATAGTTGTGCTTGATGTCGATAGCCTTCAAGTTATAGACTTTCTATGGTTCAGCAAAGAATGCGCTATACGGCTCAATACAGAATACATCCATCCATACCTCTCAATTCTAGAAGAATGCAAGATCCTTGAGGGCAGGAGACCTTTCATTTTTGTCTGCCTATCATCATCACTTTATACTGTGCCTAGGACACAAGTGGAACATAAGTAATGCCCGCTGAATTCAGGACAAGATAACATGCTGTCATCTTCAATATAACTAAATTCATGATTTTGTGAGCTATTTTGTAATAGGATTTTTATTATACTCAATATAGCTCACTTAAAAATCTATATGATGATAGGGGTTTTTTTTACCATTTGTGAAATAAATAGAAAGATATCTGAAGTCTCTTATCTATTTCCAACCAGCTTGACACCCACACAATTTTCAAATCACAATTTCTTATGGGAACTTGCCCCTATTAAACTCTAGTGCCTAGAGATATCAGTTATAAGCTATTATTAAAGCTCAAAATAAGAACATTTAGAAGAGTGCTAAGATATTCCTTGAATCTATTGTAAGGTTGTAAGGTACAGCTAGATAGATGCACCTATAGGGTGACTGTTTCACCAGTTTAGCATGTATTTATATATGTATATATGTGGAGGCATATAGACTCCTGGTTGCATATTGAAATTTCTGAAAATTAGGGGGGAAAGTGAAAACTAAATAAATATTTAATATGTCAGCACCTGTCATGTAGTTTTGGTGCACAAGGCCTATTGACTAGTGGTAGTATTGCTACTCTAACCAACTTCATTAAAGAATAAAAGAAAAGTAATAAGTCATTTCACACTCTGTCTGACCATTATACAATAATAGCAAGATTTCATGCAAGGGTACAACATTATGCCCATCTGCAATCACAGTCTCTTTGCAAAAATCTCAATTCACACTTCACATGCAGCTAACCTTGTTACCATCCCTTCCTAAATCCATCAGTGTTGCAGCTGCACGTCTTCACAGCCCCACATCTTAAAATTCATCACTTTGGCACCTTAGCATCACTGCAGGTCAAGATAAAGAATCCAACCAAGAATAATTAAAGGGCACCCAGATGTTTAGTTTACTCATCTCCAGCCTTTCCTTTAAAATATTTGAATCGCCTGTGTGCATTCCTTCTTTTATATTTTTAAGATATATGCAATGTGATTATTTTAAGGGTTTGAGACCTGAAACAATACATTTCAGACTATTTTTTTACAAGTATAGTTCTTTGTAGTTGAAATTTGAACAAGAGGCGTGATAATGAGTAGGTTGAGGGAAGGAAAGGTGTTATCTCATTAAGGTAATTACTAAGACATCCCCACCATTACATCGGTTTGAAAATGTGGCAATTACAGCGCCCTACATGGGCTCCTGGAGACAAGAGAACAAGACAGTTCTCTTGGAACTTCTATGTTACGGTTAATGCGTGTCATGTAAATGAAAGGGTAGAATATTGCTATTTAATTCCTTTTCCCCCCTGAAAATTTCATTGTTTTTTTTTTCTTTTAACCTGAATTTGGTTCTCATGAAAGGTGCCAGATTGACAGCCCTGGAGGCTAAAACTCTCTATTTATCCACAGAGCAGCCAGAGGACAGAAGGCAGCAGGGCAAGCTTTCCCCATGTTCCAGGCCAGCAATGGCACTGGGCCAATCTACACCAAAGGGGGAATAACTATCTTTTCTGCTCTTTGATCAAGCAAGATTGCCAAATCTGTATCCAACTGAATAGAGATGCCACAAATATTCCTAGATAGTTCTTTACAAGAGAGAGAAGCATCTCATTTCATTCCACCTTAACCCATACAAAACAAACCACAATGTCTCAATTCACATGATTTCTATTTGCTGTAATTACCTAAGCATGAAAAACCTACTCCATTTTTATATCTCACAATTATTCATTTCTGCCCTTGCTATTTTTCTTTCTGTTTTTTTTCTAATTTTTTGCCCCCTAAATAATCATGAAATGATGTTCCAGTAGCATTCACATAAGTTCATCTCTGGTCCTTATGCTTTTGCATGAAATATCCTCCATGCATGACATGTAGCTCACCTCTACCTACCAGAATCCCTTACTTTCTTCAAGATGCAACTCACATTCTTTGTTAAGTCTTTTCTAATATTCTCAACTCCTACTGCCCTTCTCCCTTAAACTACATTTTATATATTTTGTGTATACATAAGTTTATACATTGTGTGTTTCAATAGAATGCAAGCCCCTGAGGACACAGTTTAATGTTTATCTTTTTATCTTCAGAACCTAGGACGGTGCCTTGCAGAAAACAGGTGCTTTAAAATTATTCATTCATTGATTGATTTTTTTTGAGCTCATTTAATCTAATTCTACTCAAAAGCCTAATTCTGTTTTTAAAAATCCAATATATTTGCCATTTCTTATAGCTTCAGAGAAATTTAAAAGTTCAGGATAACCTAGGTTTTAGTATTATCCAAATTGAAAATCTGAGTCATCACTTTTGACCTCTTCAAAATCTTTCTTCAGGACCAGAGTTGTAAATAATGAAGACCTGAAGTTGGGTATGGAATTAGACCTATTCAAGTTGGCCAGCACTTTCTTCCTTTGAATTCCCTCACTAGTCCTCCCCCCACACCCCTAGATCTCTAACTGGCCTATCTATTACAGTTCCTGAAATGAAAGCAGTCATTATGCTTTTACTAAATGAGGTGGAAAGGTCTTAATGTTTATACAAATTCTAATAGAATTTTACCCTAATAAATATCTTTGCATGAGGACTTTGGGTATGTGAAAATAATTGTGCCTTCTGCAAGTATAATTAGGTGGCAAGACACACCAAGACACGTGTTGTACTGCATAATGTCAACCCTGAGGCATCAGCAAGGGAAAGGGGAAGCCACCACCCTCCTCCAACCACCTGAGAAGAGGCAGAAGCCGAAAATGCCCTGACCAGCGAGAAGTATGGCAAGCAGCCAAAGAGATTTTCCAAAGCATGGAAACTATAACATGTAAAGGAATACATACATATTTCTAATCATATAGAGATAGAGATAGAAATGTGATTTGATGAGGAAGGAAGAAGGAAGGAAAGAGGAAGAGGAAGGAAAGGAAGGGATGGAGCAAAGTATGAAGGAGGAAAGGAGGGAAGGGAGGAAGTGAGCAAGAAAAGGAAAGAGAAAAGAGAAAAAAGGATAAAGGAAAGAAAGGAAGAAGAGAAAGGGGAGGGGGAAAGGCTTAGGTCCTTCTCTGGAGTGACCAGGATAAAGTGAGATGAAGTGTTGCTAGTTCCCAGGTCTATAAGAAGTCTTTCCTTACCTTCTCAGATATGCCAGTGAGCAAAAGCAGATTCCTTCCCCTTAGATGGATCATGGGCTTCAAGTTGGAAGGGGTTTGAGAATCTTTCTAGACAATAATGGCTCCTGGCTTCTCAGAATAAAACCTAAAGAGTTTCATCATGACATGCAAGAATGTGTGCACTTAGGAAAACCCATAATGAAATATCCAAAAGGGAGGAGAAAGAATACTTTTGTATATGCTTACACAAACACAGAATTTATTTGTTCCTATTTAAATGCAAAATTTTATAGAATAGTGTATCTTTGATTCTTACAGCAATTCTGGGAAATAGGCTGTTCCCATTTTACAGTTAAAGAAACTAAGATAAACAGAGGTTAAATGACTTAACCAAGGTCATACAGCTAATAAATATCTGAGGCTGGATTAAAAGTGAGATCTTCCTCACTCAAAGTCCAGCAATTTACCCACCGTACCTCCTAACATCAAATTTAGATTCTATAATCCCAACAGTCTAAAATATTAGGGGATTCCTAGATGAGGAGCAAGAAGTAGTTTCAAAATGTCATCCCATCCAATTCCTTTTCTGTATTGATGAGGAAACTTTAGGTTCAAAGAAGTTAAATGACTTGCCTAAGGACACAGATGCAGCAAATATCAGGAACAGGGTATGATTGTAGGTTCATTGATACTAGAATCAGAGTTTATCATGCACTGAAAGAAAAACACTTTTGGCATAGGATTTCCAAGTTTAGGAATAAGCTCCGTGATTTAGTGTGAGTTAATTAATGAAATAATTTGAGGGAGGTCATGCAGATGTGATTGTTGAGTCTGTATGGCTGTGTTTGTCCCAGGTCATTTCCCTACAGGAACCTTACCAGCCAATCATTTGATTCAGAAGAGAGAAGAGTCAAGGAAAAAAAAGTTATGTGACCATTTCCTTTCCCAGTGAGAGATCGCTTACCTTTCAGGAATCTTAAGCAAATGACTTTTTCAACTAAAATTATGGTTATCTCCTCTACATTGAGACTTTTCTCATCATGGTTTTGATATATGGCTAGTAGGCATAAGAAATTAAATGAAAGTTTTGAGGCAGTTTTGCAGAAGCAACAGACAACATACAAAGGCCAACAGATGAGACAGGAAAGTTTAGTAACTCAGAAATGGATAAGATGTATGTATAGTATTACATGATGTCAACATATTTTATCTACTAATACCATAATAATTCAAACGTCTTTTCTGGTCTGAAGGGTCAAAAAATTTAACAAAGATTTTCCAGAACACAAGGGTACCGCACCTCTAACTCCCATGATATGGGAGGGATAACTGCATTACAGAAATCAGATTCTAAAATTAAAACTTCAGAAACATTTATGATAAATTGATTTCCACATCTTTTTCATTCTTCTGGCATCTATTGCATAATTGTATAATATATTGTATAAATGTATTTTCATAGAAAGAGCTATGGCTAGGACCTGGACCTGTGATACCAATGATGTAGGGAACTATCTGCATGGATCATCCTCTGCCAATGCAAATTAGTACCTTATATGCTACCTTTAGAGGTTTGCCCAAGGTCCCAAAGTAAAGGAACATTTGAGACAGGATTTTAAAATAGGTGTTCCTGACTCTTAAAGTCAATTATCAATCTATATTATAACACACTCCCAGATATATATGTACATGTATGTATATATGCATATATGTCTACATATGCATAATGAAAAGGGACTCATGAAGTGCTTACTGTGTTGAAGTATTGTGCTTTTATATAGCAGTTAATAGGAAAGGACTAGCCTGAAAGTTAAGGGACCTAGTCAAATCTTGGTGTCCAGTCCATATTGGTCTTTTATCTCATCCAAATCTTACACTTTTACTTGAATCCTAGAGGATCAATTACCCTGTTTCTATTAATATCTTCAGAGAAAATTTTACCATGGCATTATCCCATAAGTTACTGTCAACATTTGAACATCATAACACTGATCTTTCTGTACAAAGAATAGAAATGTCCTGAACTTTTTCTTTGGAATCACAGTGTTTGGTTTGATCCATCAAGTGCCATAGGTGAAAGGATTATACATATAGAACATGTTGTACATAAGGAAGTCTAAGAGAACTTAAAAGATATTTAGTCTGGCTCCTCATGAAGATAAGGAAAGTGGAATCCCAAAAATGTTGTGACTTGTTCAAGGCTTTAGAGGTAGCAAGTGACAAGTCACAATTTTAACTTGAGCTCTTTGAATTTCATATCAGAGCTCTTCCCACTGTATTTTACTGATTTTATCCTGGTGTAGCCTTAATATCTTAAAAGCAACCCTCAGAATAAAGGACAATTTTTTTCAGATCCCATGAACCAAAGAAAAGGCTTCAATCTGGGAACTCAAGAGACTCAGAAAATGATGAGTATTTAATATTAATCACTAACATCCAGTTCCTCTTTTCCTATTGGGTAGCTCAAACTCATATTGTTCTAAAAAGCTTTCTATTTATTTTTTAATCACGTATGCTTGATTGAAATAGCCCTGAATACCACTACCTCTAACCAACATTCATTCTTAAAAGATTTGGGGGGAGGGGAGTACAGTTTCAAAATATTGCTACATTAACTTCTTATCATTGCTAATCATTACTTGGAAAAACTCTTAACTATTGAATCACAAGTTCCACTTAATTACATTACAGCAAGGAATTAAATTACCCAGATAAGAATCGAATGGATTTAAATAAAGAGATTGTTTGACAACAATAGTTCCAGTCTTCAGTTGGATGATGGAACCTAGTAAAAAAAATCTGAATAATGGGAAAATATTTCTAAATGTGAAGTTTCTCTTTAAATATATATATATATATACATATATACATATGTATGTATATATATATACATATATATATATATATATATATATATATGTTACTGGCCATTGGAAAGATGAGTTCCCTCTCTAAGGGTGAGGAGAAGAATGTCTAGATAGTACAGTAGACCCTCTAACATGAAGCAATGATTCTTATACAAGACAAGTCCCTTCTGTGATACATTTCTATTTGTTGTTGTTTTGGGGTTTTTGCAAGGCAATAGGGTTAAGTGACTTGCCCAAGGCCACACAGCTAGGTAATTATTAAGTGTCTGAGGCTGGATTTGAATTCAGGTCCTCCTGACTCCAGGACCGGTGCTCTAGCTACTTGGCAACCTAGTCACCCCTTATCTGCTTGTCTTACTCCAAATTACCCCAGCTTCTGTCTTTCATCACCAACAGGAATTTTGTCCTAAGAGTACCTATATGATGTTGTGCTCCTTTGAGTGCCCCAAAGGCCAGTAATTAATGATGGTAATTGAGAGTTAGGCACAACTTTCACATAGTCTGCCCAGTAGCTAACAGAGCTCAAGACCGAGAAAAAGAAATAATCTGACATCGGTGTTTCATATACAAATAACAACCATGATTCTACTATGGGACTAAAAAGAATGCAGGAGGAAAGGTTTGTAATAAATTTTGGAATTTTGAAGGAAAGAAACATCACCTTTGTATCCACTGAAAAAAAGGAATCAAGCTCAATCTTGAAATTGTTTGGGAAGGGAAATTTGAATATGGTTCTCAAGGTAAGTAAAGTAGAAACAGAATTTTCGGAGAAATTAAGTGAAATTTTCTTTGGCAAGGAACCCTAACCTCCAGTATCCTTTAGCCACATGGGGACCCTCTGAGGGACCAGGAGTCCTGCCTTCTCTACCCACACAGCAACATATTTTAGATGGCCACTTGAGAAGCCAGGTGAATGAGCTCAAATTCCCATCATGCACCCAACCCTTCTTCAACCCCAAGCCCATAACCTAAGCTAGTCCTGAAGGAGTCACTGATGAGTCTGAGCCCAGAAAAGAAGGAAGAGGTTAAAAGAAAGTCACTGATGATTTTTGAGAAGAGAGAAGGCTTCATGTTTTGTGTGTTCCTTCACAGTTGGGTCTGCCCCTCTCATAAGAGGTCTTGGGGACTGTGGTTTGGTCTTCTGTGTTGATTGAAGGGGAAAGTGGCATCTATTGTCATTACATCGATGACCTCTGGGCCCAGGCAAAAGCCTTCCAAGCTACAAAGCAGGGAGAAGCTTTAGCTCCTCCCCAGTCAGTCTTCACTAAGAACTTATTAAGCAGGGATGGTTTAGAGTAGATCTGTCACTGAGAAGTACTTACCCAGACATCTTTTGGTTTTCAAATTACTTTATTGATCTGAAGATTTTGTTCTTTGGAATGTGACCCTGTTTGGTCTTAGAGATAATCAGGAAACGCTACAAGGCAGAGCACTTTGTAATCACCTCCCCAGCCTCCTCCCGAACATTCTCTACACTAGCCCTGATTCACTCTTCCGCCTACTAACTTTTCCTCCTTCCCCTGCCCTTTCACGACCCCCGACTGAGGCACACTGGGCAATGGTGGGGGGGGGGGAATGTGGAATGAAGAAAGGCAGTGAGAAGACTTGGGGTGGGGAGTGGAAAGGGAGGCAGGAGAGAAGCAGATGTCTGGTTCCAGGGTCGGTGTGGGACCTGGGAGCTGTCTGTGGTGCTGGATGCGTAAGGGAGGTGTGTGTTGGGGGGGTGAGAGAGAGAGAGAGAGAGAGAGAGAGAGAGAGAGAGAGAGAGAGAGATTGACAAGGATGGTGGCACCATAGATACTTAACTGACAAGCACACCGAGACAGGCTTGTGAAACTCAACCTGGGAGGAAGGGAATAAAAAGGCATCCTTTAGGTCACATCTTCTTCCCTGAGAGATGACCTGGTTTTTCAGTGCAAAAGACCAGTCTCATACACACACACACACACACACACACACACACACACACACACACACACACACACACCGGGCATAATTCCCCTCCTCCCCTCCCTGGTGTGCCCGCCTGCCAGCAGCTGAGACTCTGGACAGGGAAGTGGCGCATCTGCAAAGTTAGCTGGAGCCTTAGAGGACTGAATTCCGGTTGGGAGGGCTAGACCGGGAGGAGCTTCAAGGAGGACCAGACACCTCTGGGGCTGCAGCCATTCAGGCCCGTCCCAACCCCGCTGCTCAGCCCTGCTGGCTGGACAGTTCCCGAACAGAAGCTTGGGGCCCCGGCAGAGGCAAGGTGGGCAAAGGAGAACACTCAGGGATCCAGGCCACGGCGCCGGTGCTTACTCCCAGCACCACGTTCGACAAGCACAGGCACCTGCCTCCCCCACCAGGTCCCCCGACCAGGCCCACCTCATTTCAGTGAGAGGTTTGGGGAAAGGCTGGAAGATACTAAAAACCGTAAATTTAAACCTGAAACGGACTTCAGAAGTCATATAGTCCAAGTCCTTTATTTTATTAAAAACACTCAGACACAAAGAGATTGAAAGACTTGCCCGAGTTGGCAGTAACAGAGTTGAGGTTTGAACCTGCGCTCTGATGCCAAAGCACTCTTTCCACCGGACCACTCTGCCTCTCTCGTCGTTCGGATTTAGATCGCGCTTCCCATTGGACCACACTGCCTCTCTGGTCCTTAGAACCCTGCGAGAGCAGTCCTTATTCCTGTCGTCTACCTAATGATGGAAATAAAGCTCCTCTTTTCTCTGCATGGATTCCAGAGGGTTTCACGGTTTGGAAGGCTGTGCCCAGCTCTTTCTGTACAGTTTTGAAGCCACGTGGCTTAGGAGGAACCCAAGTTCCCTTAGCCCTGGGGAGAGCTTTTCCAAATATTTTCAGAAAGTTAAAAGAATACTAGTATGATCACAAGGTCTACACTTTCTGTCTTTCATAGTCATCATGTCAAGTGTCCTTTCTTGGAGGAAAAAAAAAAAAAAGAAAAGAGTGGGAGGAGGCTGTATAAAAATATTGGGTATGGGAGTGATGATTCTAATTTATCTTCCAGAAATTCAGAGAGAGAGAGAGAGAGAGAGAGAGAGAGAGAGAGAGAGAGAGAGAGAGAGAGAGAAATTCATACCTGCCTGTTCACACAGCTGCAAAGTGCATCATAGTTGCCTCTCCAGATATATATCTCCCTTCACCAAGTGAGTTATTCCTCTCCTTCTAGATGAATGATAGAATATTGTGTACTTTTCACAAGACAGAGTGGAAGATAGAGAGAACTTCATTTAGTCTTTTGAAATGTATTTGTGCTTTAAAGATCATTTATTTTTTCATTGCCATGCTTCAGAATTAGAAAAGTTCAGCACAATTAAATAATATAGGTCATAAGCTTGCATGCCACCATTTGCAATTATAAAAAGTAGAGTCTTAAGCTATTTACTAGCACTGTATGATGGTTTTTGTCCTTCATTTATTTATTTATTTATTTTTAAGTTTAAGGCCGTGGGGTGAAGTGACTTGCCCAAGGTCACACAGCTAGGCAATTATTAAGTATCTGAGTTCAGATTTGTATCCAGGTCCTCCTGACTCCAGGGCCGGTGCTCTGGTTTTCTCTTTTGACCTTCATTTTCAAAGAAGACCACAACATCAGACACAAGCAGGTGAATTGGATTTGAGTGAGGTGTTGCTGCGCTAAGTCACCCATTTCACTTTCTCCTCCAGAACCAACTGGGTCCAGCGCTCAGATATGAATCAGGATGACTGGACATGCCCTGGATGCAAGACAATCAGGGTTAAGTGACTTGTCCAAGGTCACACAGTTAGTAAGATCAAGTGTTTGAGGCTGAATTTGAACTCCCTCCTGATTCCAAGCCCAGTGCTCTAACCACTGCTCCACCTAGCTTTCTTACTAACACTGAATATTGTTAAACATTTGTTAGAAAAAGCACAGGGTGGGCTGTAGAGGCTCAATGGGCATTAAAAGTCAGTAACAAATAGAATGTGTCACCCTACCCTGCTTTCAATCCAGTTCAGATGTCTTTGATGTACCAACTCCATTTAAATGTGGAAATCTTATCTCAGTTTCTCAGTTCTGTCTTCTTTTAAGTTTTCCCTCCAAGCCACACAATACAACTTAAACTCCGGAGGGCAAGAGTTGTTTAAGTCATTGTTTCATTTTTGTGTTTGTGTCCCCAGATCCTAGCATGGTGCTCAAAATTAATAAATATTTGTCAATTTGACGAATTGAATGGTCTTGTACCAAATTAGTCTAAAAATTATAAAAAACCTGATGGACTCAAGGAGTCCAAGTGGTCCTGTTATCTAGACTCACACAAGTGATCAGGGCCAGGTTCTAGGGTTTATTGACTTTTAATGAAAGGGGTTTGGTTCCTTTTCAAACACTTTCCACAAAAAATAGAGTTGGGGACAAATATATATATATAGTCAAACAATATATTCTCCCTTAGTCACATTCACACACATACTTCATTCTGCATAATGAGTTCATCACTTTTTGTCAGGACTTTTTGCTCATTCTTTTTTTTTTTAGGTTTTTTGCAATGGGGTTAAGTGACTTGCCCAAGGCCATACAGCTAGGTAATTATTAAGTGTCTGAGGTCAAATTTGAACTCAGGTCCTCCTGACTCTAGGGCTGGTACTCTATTCACTGCACCACCAAGCTGCCACTTTTGGTCATTCTTTATCATTGGTTCCCTGAATTCAAGGTTTATTGTTTCATTGATTGGAATTCAAAGTTTTCAAAATTGTCTACTTTAAAATGTTTCGGTCACTGCATGCTGTCATTTACTTTCATTGTTGCTCTCCCCATTCCACTCATTTCATTCTGCATTCATACATAAATCTTTCCAAATTTATCTACATTCATCCTTTCCATCATTTCTCGTAGTTTAGTAATTTCCATAACATTTATATAACTATATTTTATTCAATAATTTGCCAATTACTGGACAACCCTTTAAAATCCAGCCCTTAGCCATTACAAAAAGTTATTATGAATAATGTTGTACATATGGGTTCTTTTCCTCTTTTTTTGTTCTGTTTCAGGTACAGAACTAGTAGAGGTGTTTCTGGGTTGAATATTTTAATGAACTTGGGGACATGGTTCTGAATTGCTTTGCAAAATCCCTGTTTTGATGCAACCCTTCCAAGATTTACTATTTTCATTTTTCATCAATTTTGTCCATTTGATTGATGGGTGTGAGATGGAACCTCAGGAGCCATTTTACTCTGCATTTCTCTATTAGTCATTAGAAGCATTTTTCATGACTGCTAATTGTTTGAATTTCTTTCTTTTAAAACTTCCTGTTCATATCCTTGGACCATTTAACTATTGAAAAATGACTTCATATTATAAATTTGAATCAGTTCTCAGAGAGATATGCTGCAACAACTTTTTTCT
Source organism: Macrotis lagotis (assembly GCF_037893015.1). Taxonomy (NCBI): domain Eukaryota; kingdom Metazoa; phylum Chordata; class Mammalia; order Peramelemorphia; family Peramelidae; genus Macrotis; species Macrotis lagotis. Next base: position 37,188,019 of record NC_133659.1, on the reverse strand, counting down.
GATTCACTACTTCCCTTCTCATCTAAAGGACTTTAGTTTTGGTTGTGCAAAAGCTTTTTAATTTTATGTAATCAAAATCATCCATTTTATCTTCAGAGATCCCCTCTATCTCTTATTGGCCAGGAACACTGCCAATCCATTTTGTTGAAAGGTACTCTTCTTTTTTCCTTCTAATTTGCTTCTGAAATGATCTTTTATATCTCAGTCATGTTTCCTTTTGGAGCTTGTCTTGATAAATGTTGTGAGATACTGGTCTGTATGTAATTTCTGGTCCTGTTCTCTCCAGTTTTTCTCAGTATCCTTTGTTAAACAGTGGGTACTTACGTCAGTCGCTAGTCTTGGATTTATTGAACATTATACAGTTTGTTTGTTTCTCTATGTTGTCTATCCAATGTGTCTCACTAATCAGCCTCTCTCTCTCTCTCTCTTTTTAAACCATTTCTAAATAATTTCTGATGATTACTGTCTTGTGGTCTAGATGAGATCTGGTACTATTCAATTCCCTTCATTCTCTCCAAAAGAGTTTATTGTGGGTGGCTAGGTGGTGCAGTGGATAGAGCACTGGCCCGGGAATCAGGAGTACCTGAGTTCAAATCCAGACTCAGACACTTAATAATTACCTAGCTGTGTGGCCTTGGGCAAGCCACTTAACCCCGTTTGCCTTGCAAAAACGTAAAAACAAAAAACAAACAAACAAAAAAACTTTATTGAAGGAAATGTTACAAATGACTAAATCTCAGATGAAATGTCAGTATAGAGGGAAAGATGGAGATGCTAGAATCTCTTCAGGTGCTTCCAGGTCAGGGATATGACCTTCAGGACCCATAGCATTTCAGTCCTCTGTCAAACTTCCATGAAGCAATGTAATCACCAATATTCACCTAAGGATCTGAGGAGAGACTTTCTGCAATGCTGCAATTTGAGATTGAAATAATCTTTCTTATTCATAAAAAAGCTCTGGTTTTGACACCATTCCTTGGCAATATAAATACTAATCCTGATAATGACATTGAGAGAAGCCACCACCACTTTAATGTGGGGCAGAAAGTATTTGCAAAAGCTAAAAGGAATGAACATTTGGAATGCAAATATGTGAAACTACAAGTTGCTCTGCTTCCAAGATAAAGCATGTGTCATATAAATGTTCTTTCTACTTGGGAAGGAATCTCTTAAAATAGGGATTGCACTTTTAGTTGGAGGAATACAAAAAGTAACAACAACACATGCTCTCTCATTAGCCTCGGTGTCACATCTACAAATTCGTCCATCAGTTGCATCTTCAAGAGTCGTTTGGCTAATGCTAAGTGTACACTCAAGAAATCTGTGAAATGAGCGTTTCAAGTCCCTCTAGTTTTTAATCATATCGCGGCATGGACATGTCGATTTAGGAGTCAACAATATTATGGACTTCAAAACAAAAATATATGATTATTGTGGGAGAAAATGTAGAAAGAAAGGTGAAAGTGGGCAAAGACAAATGCTTTCAATATCTACAATACAGTCAAGAAGAGAATGAGCAATCAGTGAAGAAGGAAGAAAAACGGCCATTAAAGGTGTAGGAGGGGGGCGGCTAGGTGGCACAGTGGATAAATCACCGGCCTTGGAGTCAGGAGTACTTGGGTTCAAATCCGGTCTCAGACATTTAATAATTACCTAGCCGTGTGGCCTTGGGCAAGCCACTTAACCCCGTTTGCCTTGCAAAAACCAAAAAAAAAAAAAATTGTGTAGGAGAATGAGCCTTCTATCATCCTTGATGCTTTCAAAGAAAACATGATACCTTCTCCCTAGTCACATTCTTCAACATGCATTTTCTAGGTACTTTCAGTTTACACCTGCTTTTACATCCCCTGACATAGTAAGCCAGAAATGAATAAGTGTGTTTCTTGCTTCTTGTTGCCGTCAGACCCTTCCCTTACTACTTCACTCAATAGCCTCTCCTCCTTTGAGATTGACTCTATCCAGTAAGTGTGCTTCAGAGGCAGAAACCAAACCCAAATCTTCCCAACTCTAAGGCCAGATATTAGTTACAGCACTGTGTAATTTGTCTCAATAACAAATTTAATAAGAATGCCATTTTCATATACATACTTGCCAAAGAAATTGTTGAATAGAACAGAGTTGAAGGTGAGCCACCTGCCTTTGACCCACCCTTAGAGAGCTTCCTTCTAGAATGACATCACTCCCATTAAAAACTTGACCCTCCTTAGCACGTTCACTTGTAAAGCTTAGCTCTGACCATGTCTCTCTTCTACTCAAGAAGCTCCTGTGGTTTCCCAAAGATTTTAAGATCAAAGGTAAACTTTGTAGAGTATTCTAGAATCCTTCACAATCTTTCTCCAAGCTATCTTTCCAAACTATTACACTCTACGTCCCATTATGCATTTCACTTTACACCAAACTAACCTACTTGATGGTCCATATGGAAAGCCTTCAGCCCTGAGTCTTTACATAAAATGTCTTCCATGCCTAGAAATGTTTTTTACCTGTGACTCTTGAGACCAATAGTTTCCTTTAAGATGCAGCTTGAGGATCATTTCCTGCATTAGAAATTTCTTTATTCCCCCTCAGTTAGTGCTCTTTACCATCAAATGACTCTATATTTACAATAGATACATAGCTACATAGATAGATATAGTTGGAGAAAGATAGAAAGAAGATAGGAGAGAGGCAGAAGATATATAGAGAGAGAGACAAATGTAGATAGAAATTAAAAATAGTTAGATGGCAAGAGATATGGATGTATGTATGCAAATAGAGAAAGAAGACAGAAGATGACATTATAGAGAGACAGGCATAGAGAGGCAGAAACTAGAGGTAGATAGATGGATAGATAGATGATAGATTAATAGATCCATAGATAGAAAGATAGATAGTATAACTAGAGTGTGGCCTTTGGTTTTCTCCATCTTGAACCCAGGTTCAAGGTACTCTTAGAGTTAACCTTCCTAAATCTATAACTCAGGAATCCCAACTCATAGGTTTACCTTTCAATTATCATTCAAAGTAAACAATTAGTTTGATGCAAAGCATTTACTGAAATAGCATAGTAAGGAGACTCATAATAGTACATTTTTGATAGCCCATAATTTTACAATGCACTCTCCTAATATTATAGATACAGAATCAGTAGAGAAAGTGAGCAAATGCAGAGCTCACAAATGGGAATCACTCATGGGAATCATGTGGATGGGCAATGCATATTTCTGATATAACAGCATACCTGATGTTCTCTCATGATATCAACCCCACCCCCTTCTTGGATGAGATACCTTGGCTAAGTGGATTGCTTTCCTAGGCCTCCGGAGTCTTCTCTCTTAAGGGAACACTAGGCTCACTGAAACTGCCCTCTGCTGAGCACAATGCTCCTCAAGTTGACTAGTCTTTGGAACATTACATTTCGGGTTAATCTAAATTCTTCAGCTAAGATGTTGCTAGGCTCTTTCAGAAAGAACCATAAATCTTACCCTAGAACCAATGGAAAGTCTACCCGTTTTAAGACCCAAAGTGTTCACTTGGAGGTTTGCCACCTTCCACAAATCTTTTGAGTTTCCTTCTATAAAAAGCACGCCTCTTTCAGTTATCTCTTACAATCATGTGCTTCTACTAAGAGAGACAATGGATGCCAGAGTGGATCTCAGGGAGAAAAGAGAAATCCCCTTGTTCCCTACCACCACCTCCACTCCCTGCTGAACTCAGGAAAAGGTTCAAAGTAGAAGGTGATGCAGGAATCTGAAAGATCAGAGAGTTCCCTCAAGAACTGAGGCCTTAGATAGCTCTCTGTATGAGATAGCCAGGTTATTTTTTAGTTTTTAGTTTTAGTTTTTGCAAGGCAAATGGGGTTAAGTGGCTTGCCCAAGGCCACACAGCTAGGTGTCTGAGATCAGATTTGAACCCAGGTACTCCTGACTCCAAGGCCTGTTCTTTATCCACTGAGCCACCTAGCCGCCCCCAGGTTATTTTCTAAAAGACCACCAGACCCTCAACCAATCATTAGAAGTTCTCTGTGACCCATCAGTTGGTTCACAGAGTTGTCTTCATTCAAAAGTCCACAACCTATAAATCCATCTCATTGATTGGGTAACTTTTTCAGTCTGTTCAGGAACTAACAATGACCCACACTCTGATTATTTAACAAACTCATTCTCTGTTAAGAGATTACTTAGGAAAGCTCCCCAAGTTTATCAGGGATTTCCCTGATCAATCCCCTCTACAAACATATTTTTAGTTTTTTATCTGTGAACATGTCTCCTCCAACAAAAAATAAGTTCCTTGAGGACAGGGACTTTTTCTTTCTTACTTTTTTTTTGTCTTTGCATTCCTAGCACTTCAGCATAGTATGTATAAATATGTTAGTGTTGAATACCCATTGAACTAAATGAAAAATCAAGATAATTCCAATGACCATTAATATCTTTTTTTTTGTTTCCAGATGATCAATATCTCTTTTTTAATGAATAGATTCTTAATCTTTGATCTATACTTCTTTGATATGCTGCTGAAGTCAATGGGCCCTTGTCAAAAGAATGTATTTAAATGTACAAGATAAAATATATTAGGTTACAATGCAAACCAATTATGTTGAAAAACAGTTATTAAAAAAAATCTTTTAGTAGTTTGTAGACCCTTTGATAGTATGATGAAGTCAATGGACACCTCAAAAATCATTTTTAAAAATTCATAATTGAATGAAATGATAATTTTTAGTTAGAAGTTAGTGAAAATAAAGATTAATTAAATGTGCAAGATTTCAAAGGAAACTAATTATCAAAATGTTTATCAGAAATATTACAATTATAAGAATATTTTTAAAAATAAATTCACATATTCCAATTTTAAAAAACAATTCTGATCAACCTGATTAACAAAATTTTGCATAGTTTATATCATTATAATGCATTCACCAAGACGATTACTAACTTAATGAAACCCACTGGTTGTGAATTAAAGAGCAGTATTTGGTTAAATCACATCCTCATCCCTGTCTTTCTTTCCTGGCTAGTAATGCACCTTAGATCTGAAGCAAGATTGAATTCCTCCTCTTCTGGAGCCTAAAAAGAAATACCTCTTTTACTTAGGTCTTGAAAGCCAGTTCCTCCCATGGCCCCTGGTATAAAACAGGCACCAGTGACCTACTCATACAAAGGATCTCATGAAAGGTAGAAGAAAGCATTCTTTAACTGGAGGTCGGACAGCTCCTAGAGACTCAACATTGTAGTGCATGGGGAAAGATGTGAGACCCAGATCTTAAAAAAAAGAAAAAGGGGGGAAAGGGTACCTAGCAATCTGATATTTAATCGCTGGGGCAACCCTTAGGCAATCTGACATCAAAGGAGAGACTGATGGTTTCTTTTTTTCCTAACATGATGTAACTCTCTCAATTCCCAGGTAGGAGCAGAAATAAAGATTTGTTTGTTTTATGGAGTCATAGATTCCAAGTAGTAAAAGGGACATTCAAGGTCACTTAGTTCAGCTAGCTTCCCAAGCAGTTCAAAAATTTCTTCTATGAGTATCCTTTCCTGAATGCCATCCCTTACCCATTAAGTACCTACCATGTCCCAGTCACTGTGCTAAGCTTTGGGGTGCAAAGATAAGAAAATCAAACAATTCTGGCTCTTGAGGAGGCTTTCATTTTATCTTGGAAGACAAACTGTACAAATGTACAATATGTATGTGCAAAAATCAATAAACATATGACAGTTGGACCTGTGATTATTTTTTTCAGAATAGGGAATGGTTAGTTGCAGAAATTCCCTCTTATCAATGTAAGACATTACTTTCTCTGTTTCCAGAAGAATCAAAAAGTTGCTAGTTACTCAAATACAGGAGTTAGGAGAGAGATAGGGAGGTGTACTGGATAGAGAACTGGCCTTAGACCAGGAGAACCTAGGTTCACGTTTCACATCTAATGCAGTGAAAGCATACAAGATAAATGCAGAGCCATTAAGAAGCTGCAGAATGAGCACCAGAATTGGGAAATCAGAAAATGTTTTCTGTAGAAGTTGATTTTTAAGCTGCATCTTGAAGAAATGATGGATAATTTTTACTGGAGCTGAGGAACATTCCAGGCATGGAGAACAGAACAGAGTGAAGGATAGGGACAGAAAATCATCTGTTGAATGTGTGGAACAGAGGGAGGAGTAATTTGACTGAACTATAAAATAAGAGTAAATAAATAATAAGGCAAGGAAGATAGGTTGGGGTGTTTATATCTAATTCTAGCTGCACTAGGGAAACCCTTGTATGTATTCAGTAGAGCAGAATATGGTTGGAAAATCCCTTTGGCATTTTTGTGGAGGATGGATCCATTCTAATGGCACAAACCAGAGGTAAGGAGGACTTGTGAGTAAAGAGAAGTGGTGAGATTGACAATTAATTGAATTTACAGGGTAAAAAAGTATGAATAACTAAGGATAAAGCCAAAATTATTCTAAGAGACCTGAAAAGTAGTGGTGCCTTTGGCAAGAACAGGTCATTTGGTAGAGGTATGGATTGTACAAAAATTGTTTTGGACATATTGAGTTTGAGTTGCTCTCTTATACATTCAATTTGAAATGTCCTATAGACAACTTGTTAGAGAGGTCAGGGTTCTATGTCAATGTGTCAACCCATCAATCAATAAACATTTATTAAACACTTTCTGATTACAATGTATTGGTTCTAGGTATGTTGTCACACCTTTAACTCATATTGAGCCTTCAGTTCACTAAAACTCACTGTGCTTTGTTACATGAACTGCTGGCTAACCTTGTCTCCTCCACTGAGTCCCCAGAAAAGCAATTGTTATAATGATGAGACTAGAAAGTCTGACACATGAGAAACTGTTGTCAAAATTGAGGATGATTGGCCTGAATAAGAAGAGAAGTCTTAAAAGGGCAGAATAACCACCAATATTTTAAGATCTATTTCATGGATGAAGAAAGAGATTTAACACATAGTTCCAGAGGGCAAATTAGGATCACTGTTACAGAGGCAGATTTCATTTCCCAATATAAGAAAGAAAGAATTTTCTTACAATTATCATTGTTCAAAAGTGAAATGAGTTGCCATGTGAGAGTGGTGAGTTTCTTGTCATTTGAAGTATTCAAGCAAAGGCTAAAAAGATGATCAGGCCAATGTAGCTAAAGCAGCAAGGGCACCCTGAAGAAGAGACAAGGGGCAGTATGTGATAGTAAATTATTTCCTTCAGACCCTAATAGAGACGGCCCAGAACCCTGAACCCAAGAGCCTTGGGAATGGCAACACTTTCCAACCAGGAAACTCCCAAGGAAATTCAGCTTGGCATATGTTGCTGTAGATACTATAATCACAGTAATCTCAGACCCAATAAAGAAAATAGTTCAACTATAGAAATGGGCATGAATTTATCAGTGGAAATAATATTAAAGAAGACGCATGGCCATCATCTTTGCTGCTGCACCCAAAAAACCATAGGACATTTCTTTCTGATTTACAACTGGAACATCCCTACATGTTGTTTCCCCATTGGAATGTGAATTTCCCAAACTTAGCACAGTAGTTTCCCCAGAGTAAGGACTTAATTTTTTCTTCATTCATTCATTCATTGTATACAGTTCAATTTAATAAATATTATTAATGCCTACTTTGGGTTGGGCACAAATACTCAAATGAAAGAACTCATTCCCTCCAAGGACCTCACATTCTTTAGAGGAATAACCCATACAAATAAAAGCAGATAAAACAACTAATCATTTTAAGAAGAGGGAGATAAGAACAACTTTCCTTTCATTCATTCATTCCATTCATCAGGAAAAGCCCAATATGAGAGAGGTGGTGTTTAAGCTGAGTCTTCGTTCATTCATGTCATTGCATTTCAATCATGAGGAAAGTTTTAATAGGGGAGGAAGCATTTAACCTGAGCTTTGAAGAAAATTAGAGACTCTGATCAGTGGTGGGGTGAATTTGAGGTGTATTCCAGATTTGAGGTCAGTCCCCTCCCAAAAGAAGGTAAATAAAGAGCCAGAAGTCCATCAGAGTCCTTATCCCATTTTTCCCTATTCTCCTATTAATAAATTAGCATTTTCACCCTGTCTCCCCAGCCCCATTTTTCCTTTGTTTATAGTTGATATTTAGTTATGTATGTATGTATATATATATATATATATATATGTATATGTTGCTTTCCCAATAAAATATAAGCTCTTTGAGGACAGGGACTAATTCATTTGGCTTTGAATCCACAGAGTCTAGTAGAAAGAATGGCACATAATAAGGACTGAACACAGCATCCTATCATCTAGCCTGAACCTACTACTGCCACAGAGCAGTCCATGTGGTTTTTGAATGGTCATAATAGTAAGAAAGTACTCTCTTATAATGAGAAAAGAAATCTGGCTTCATACCATTTCTATCTATATAGCATTCTTAATTTGCCCTCTAAAACTATGCAAATTAAATCTCATCCCTCTTAAGACAGATCTTAAAATATTGAGTTATTCTGCCCCCCCCAAGACTTTTCTCCTTTGGGTCAAATATCCCCAGTTTGGGTTATAATTTTCCTTGTGCCAAGGGTACTACCCATTGTTATGATTACAGCCCATCTGAGGATTAATGGGGGAGGCATAGCTAGACTGGTTGATGGGAAAAGCTCTTAAGTGTAAGTTGGATGTGAATTAATGTCATTCCACAGTAGTTGAAAAGTCTAATTCGGTCTTACCTAGGTGACAATTCCTGTGGGCTCCTCCCCCGATTTGCACTTACAGCTATAGATTGTATCCCCAGAAAGTGATTGCTATTTTCAGGTTCTAACACACTCTTACTGAACTCCTCAAACTATAACTGTCAGGCTTAAGGATCACTTTACTAGTCAACTAGTCCACACAATTAGCTCAAAGCAATGATGCTTATTCAAAGGACATAGCAACAATAGTTAGCTATAAAATATCCCCTCCAGAGATCTGAGATGAATTCTCACACAAATACAGAATTCATTGGAAGAGTGAGCAGGAAGCTAGAGTGAAATTGAGGTTCATGTGTAGCTCAAGGATTTGGAGCCAAGGCAACTCATGTTTCTGGTACTGGAGGATCTTAATGTTCTTTTTCTCTTGGGAAGTCATCATACCGATTCCGAGGGCTATCTTTGCCAAAAAGGTCACACATCTCGAATCTTAGATCTGCTCCTCTCCACATCAACTATTGGCTATCAACTCTTGATAGCCAGGGTCTTTCAGGAAACTGTGTGTCTCTGTTTTCTGCCATGAGTAGCTCATTTCAGTCCTCTTCTTGACTCCATTTGGGGTTTTCTTGGCAAAAATACTAGAGTGGTTTGCCATTTTCTTTTCCAATCAATTTTGCAGATGATAAAACTGAGGAAATCAGGGTGAAGTGGCTTTCTCAGGGACACATGGCTTGTAATGTCTGAGGCCAGATTTGAACTCAGAAAGGTGAGTCTTCTTAATTTCAGCCCCTGGACTGAAGTTCCACCTAGCTGTCAATATGGATATAGATATTGAGTCTGAAATTGGCATTCATGGATATCTAAATCTATATACACATATACATTTTATATATAGATATATATATATATGTGTGTGTGTGTGTGTATATATATATATATTACATATATATACGTACATGTGTATGTATATTGTGGGCCTACACATTCATTGAGGTAAAGAATTCTCTTCAGGGGCAGCTAGGTGTCGCAGTGGATAAAGCACCGGCCCTGGAGTCAGGAGTACCTGGGTTCAAATCCGGTCTCAGACACTTAATAATTACCTAGCTGTGTGGCCTTGGCAAGCCACTTAACCCCATTTGCCTTGCAAAAACCTAAAGAAAAAAAAAGGAATTCTCTTCAGCAATGAAGATTATTAATTTTGCAACAGACTTTGAAAGAGGCATCCAGTCTCCTGAAAGACTGAGTGATTTGTCCAGAATCATAGCCACAATGTATCAGATAGAAGACTTAACTCTCTGTTTTTACTTCTATTTGTCTCTCTAACCATCTAGTTAGCTTCCCAGACTAATTTTCTAGCCATTATGCCAAGCTGAGAATTAGATGAGTGTAAACATTAAATGTTAGCTTCTTAAAGGGAGGAAGTGTAGCATAATAATTCACCTTACTTTCCAGGCTAGAAAATCCAAGTTTTGCAACAAATCTCTGGTGTCTGGTATCTCATTCCCATTTTTTAGCAATTAAAGTTAGATAAAAATAAAGTAGAGCATCAAGGAGGTACCATGGATAAAAAGCAAGTCATGGAAGCATAAAGCTCATCTTCCTGAGTACAAATCTGATTTCAATCCCTTCACTGTGTGACATAGGGCAAGTCACTTCACCCTTGTTTTCCTCCGTTTCCTCATCTGTAAAATGAGTTGGAAAAGGAAATAGCAAATCACTCCAGTATTTTTGCAAGAAAACCCCCCAATAGAGACACAAAGAATAAACATGACTGAACAAGAAGAAAAAAACAAAATATGGAGCTTCTAGTCCCCAGAGGCCTCCAAGCCTAGGATCAAACACCCCTGGTCAGGGATGTTAAAGAAGCAGAAGATCCTGGTTCTGTAATAAGTTGGAGCAGCTGGTCACTGCCATGCCTTCCACCTCTGATATTCTGTGAAAACGTGGCTCCCAAAACAGGACAAAGCATGCCAGGTGAGTTGTCTGCTTTGTGATGAAAACTCACACCTTCAATTAACGTGCCCCCAAAGGTCTTTCAGAACAAGATGCCCCTCGATAAATCAAATAAAGAAGTCAATAGTTGAAATCCAGGTAAGTAGACAACAGTTATATTGCCCAACTTTGGGGAGGAACTTTAAATATTCCTTCCCTAGGATAACAAAGGAGCATGTGAAACTTCCATGATATGTATTATACCCCAAGAGTTCTTAGAACAAAGACAAGCAAAATACCTGCTCACACTAGCCATGCCCCTGTACACACATTATCCGTGGGTGTCCCCCAACAACAAAATTAAGTGCTGGGACAGGAAACAGAGAGCAGGAGGAGGATAGGCAGTTGCAATCTCATTATCAATAGCTGGTATATTATAGCCATAGTACCCCACTGTTTTAATATTTCAGCCCACTATGCTGTTTTTCAAATACACTGTTTTCAACAAGGAATTATCAATTGCAAAAATGCATAGTCCTCCTATTGTTAGGATACTGAGCCGCACATGAAAACCTCTCTTTTGGTTTAGACAGGAGTCTCCTGGCCTCCCCAGTCCCCCAAACCAATGGTTCTTTTATTTCTTGATTGAGTCTCTCTTTCATTAAATTTATGGTGAGTTGTAAATTTGTTACTGAATCTTCATAAAGCTTATTTACACACCTAAAGATGAGAGAGAGAGAAAAGGGTAGACAGATGAAAACATAAACGTGATAGATATTTGATAAGAATGGATAAAAGGCATGTAGCCAGCTAAAGAAAGATAAAGATAGATAAGATAGATGATAGCTAGATAACTAGCTGGTAAGATAGAAAGCACACACAGATAATAAATAGTAGAAAGGTGAACACAGAGTTAAAAAAATAATACAGAGAAGAAGAAAGGAAGAAGGAAGGAGGAAAGAAAGGAGCAAGGGAAGGGGAGAAGGAGGGAGAGAGAAAGAAAGTAAAAAAAAGGAAGGAAGAAAAAGAAGGAAAGAAAGGAAGGATAGGTGGAAGAAAGGAAGGAAAACTGTTCTGCATTGATTCTAAATCATCCCAGGATTCATGGTTGATGTTGCTTAGGGAGCGTCCATCCAACAGAAAACCTATAAGACTACAAGATCACATGATGACCATTTCATATTCCTATGGATGAGACCATATTTTAACCCAATGCCATCCTATGATAGCAAAAAGTATATTTCCTAAATAACTAAACAAGTAATTTACCCAGTTGAGCTATATATGCAGCTTAAATAAACTTAGCGTCTTCCAATAAAAACCTCTGGTTCTCATTGATATCCTGGAGCTCCCTTTTTTTTGAGTAAACTCAGGTATCCCTGCACCAAATGCAGAGGAGTGATGAGAGAATGGCATATAGGGCAGGAGAGTACCTCTGTCAGATTCACTGATCGCATTTCTTTGGCTGCTTTGATCTGAAGATGATCTTACCCAAGGACAAGCTATCCCTGTCCCTTCAGAGATCCAACTGTATCCTTGCCTCACCATTGCTTGAGCTGTGTATTCTCTGCCCAACCAATCAAGAAAGTATTTATTAAACTCCACTATTGAATCTGGTAAGGGGAGGGGAATATAGAAACTAAAATTAAATAGTTTCTGTGTTCAAGGAGCAGGTATCAATCAGGAGAGACAACATGCACATATATTAATTTGGCAAAATGTATTTAAAATAAATATGTGGTAATAGGGGCAAGGAAGGGCACTTGAAGGAGCTTCCATGGGCAGTGTCTTAGGTTCTTTAAGTTAATCCCCAAGTCTTTCTTCATGTGAGTGAATAGAATAAAGGTTTATTCCTTTTCCTTTACTGTTCTGACCCTTCTGTGGAAACCTCCAGATTCCTCAATGGCCATTTCAATGAACTCAGATCATGGGAAAGTTTGAGGGGAAGAAGGATCCTGAAATCAAAACAGATTATTCAGTTCACCTCATGGAATCCTCAAGGAAACTGGGAGAGAAGGGAGAGATTGGAGGTTGAAAGAGACAGTCCAGATTTCTCTTCACCCTCAAACAGCGGCCTACTCATTAGGGAGACTGACTATGGCAAGTAAAGGCCCATTACTAGGACCTGTGCATCCTTTATCACTAGCTTATTTCAGGAACAAAAGCCACATCTAGCACAGGTGTAGAGGTAGGATGGAGTTGGGAAAAGATGCCTCAATTTAGCTCCTAAGGGACATAGGTACAAATCGTGGTTCCATGTGTTTGACCTAAAAGAGGTCACTGAATCTCTCTGTGCCTTAATCACATCATCTGTAAAAATAAATATATCATCACCCAGCTCTCTCCTAGTTCCAGATCCTATGTCCTGAGTATATACGTGCTGGCAGACCCTCTCCCTTGAAAGACAAGGCTGATTTCCTCCCACCATGTTCCCTGCATTAGCGAATCTCTGCTCCTGGGTTTCCCAGACATTTATTTTGTGTTTGTCGCAGTTTAAATAATTTTAGTTAGGGGCAGCTAGGTGGCACAGTGGATAGAGCACTGGCCCTGGAATCAGGAGTACATAAGTTCAAATCCAGCCTCAGACACTTAATAATTACCTAGCTGTGTGGCCTTGGGCAAGTCACTTAACCCTGCTTGCCTTGCAAAAAAACCCCACCTAATAAATAAATAAATAATTTAAATTAGCATTGCATTTTTTAAAAAACATAATTTTTTCATCTCATAACTTTGAAGACATCCTTGATTTACCTTTAGTATCTCCAACCACTGGTTATGAAGATTTTGGCCAAAAAGTGGGTCACTAGAATCAATTGTCATTCATCATTCAATCAATCAACAAGTGATTTTTAAAAATTCATTATGTCATAGGCAAAATACAAGGCACTGGAGATAAGAAGACAAAAAAATGAAGTGTTCTTTATTTTCAATGACTTTCTAGACTTTCAGATATTAATAGCAAGACTCATTGAAGGCAGGGACTGTCTTTTGCCATTTTTTGGTATCCCCAGAACTAAGCACAAGGTAGGTGCTTAATAGAGACTGCATTTCTTTAGTGTCTACTATAAGCCTGCCTAATCAAGGAGGATAGAAAAGAAGACAAAGATAGTTCCCACTCTCAAGGAGCTCACACGTTCATGGAGGAGATGACTTGAAAGCAATTATGTACAAATGAGCTAAACACAAGATACAATGGAGAGAAGCCACAAAGAGAAGGTACTAAAATTAAAACAAAACACGAAAGTCTTTCGGAAAAGGGGTCATTTTAGCTGGGTCTTAAAGGAAGCTGAGATGCAGAGATGAGGAGGCAGAAAATTCCAGGGTTAGGGAACAGTCAGTTAAAATATATTTACACACTATATCCATTGATCCTCACCCCCCAACCCTGTGAGGTAGATGTTATTATCTTCATTTTATATCTGAGGAAACTGAGGCAGACAGAGATTAAGTGAATTGCCCAGAGTCATGGAGGTAGAAAGTATCTAAGGCTGGATTTGAACTCAGATCTTCTTCATTCCAGACCTAGTTGTTCCCTGATTCTTGCTTCTCTGATCATCTTGTTTAATTAAAAGAACAGGATTCCATTGGAACTCCTGGGTTTGGAGAGTCCTTTACAGATTTCAGCCATGTAGCCCCTCTTCCTCCTACTCACATTGGTCAAAGACCTTTTCCCCGATCTCAGCTGCTACAATTTATTTTCAGACAACAGAAAACAGATATCATGGAGGGCTGAATAAAGTGGGTAAGAATTTTAGACTAGGGAGTTAGGAAGATCTGAGTTCAAATCCTACCTCAGACACTTGTGTGACTCAGAGCAAGCCATGAGCTCTCTCAGCTTCATTTTCCTCAACTACAAAATGGAGATAAAAGTTGCACCAACTTCACATGGTTGATGTGAGGATCAAATGAGATAATATGTGTATAACACTCTGCCGATCTTAAAATGTTAATTAAATATTAAATAGTTACTATTATTACCCAAAGATGATCATTCTTTTCTAGACACTACTTGGGACACTTCTTTCCAAGTCTCTCTTCTGACTTTAATATGGCTGAGTCTTGAACTTATGTCCTATTGGGGTTTTTCTCAATGACTGCTAAGTCCCTTGTCTTGACCATTATAGGCGAAGGAGGTTGGACAGGGTAATTCCATTACGTACTTGCTTCTTCCCCTCCCCCCAAAAAACTTCATTAATTTCAACAGGCACTAATTGAACACCTTTCTATGGCCCCAGACACTAGACTAGGGAGTAGCATTAAAACAAAGCAGCTTTCCAGAAAGGGGGGGGGGGATTTTTACCTTTAGAGTGATGAAGGAAGCTGGGAAGCAGAGAGGAGAAGGTAGAGACAAAGACAAAAAGGAAAAAATCCCTGACCTGAAGGAGCTTAGATCCAATTAGACCAAGGGTCATTATTTTAAAAAGGCATTATAGGAAAATAGATATAGTGTTGGAAGGGTCATTAGAAACCATCTAAACCAAATTCTTGATTTCACAGTTGAGAAACTGAAGACCAAAGAGAAGGGGGATTCAACCAGGGACCAAGGTACACGTAAGTGATCATACCAGGATTGGAGCCCAGATTCTGGGACACACACTCTCCATTGACCTATTATGTCTCTTACCTCTTGTATTACAGGGTATCTTCAAGCTTAGTGTGTATATATTTTATTTCACGTGTCATGATAAATTCTACCATCTGTGATGTATGCTCCTTTCCACCAACAACACATCACAGAAGCAGTGACACACTTTTTCAGAAGCACCCAAAGGCCTCTTCCTTTCCACCAAAATCAAGGACACGTAAAGCCAAAGTACAAAAAATCGTTCTGATGCCGAGACAGATGTAACATCCATTCTGTTCTCTGAAACAAAGTGGGAAGATGTCAGCCAGAGCCAGGGGAGTTCTGAAGACCATGAGGCTGCAAGGTCCATAGTCCCTAGAACTGTTAAATTGAACTGAGCTCATCCCCAACATCAGAAAATACACCCCATCCCCTGAAGGGGTCTTCAACTGCTACACTGCACAAAAGCAACCAAAAGGTCATCTCTTGGTTCAGGGATACTCCCAGCTTTCCCTTCATTACCTTAGCATAGACTCAGAGATGTGGTTCCCTTCAGTCCCCTATTCATATTCATGGAAGCTCTATCCCTAGATTAAGAGGATAAAGATTGGTTTCCACCTCTAAGAAGCCTCCCCCAATGATCCTGACCTCTTCCCAACCCTGATCCCCTAGAAGATAGTTTGTATCATATCATTTAGCACCTAGGTTGTGTGTGTGTGTGTGTGTGTGTGTGTGTGTGTGTATGTGTGTGTGGTGTGTGTATGTGTGTGTGTGTATGTATTTTGCACTACTCTAAAACCATTGCATGTGTATGAGAGCTGTCCCTTTGATTAGACTGTAAACTCCTGGAGAGCAAGAAATGTTCAATGTATTTCTTTTATATCCCCCTCCCAGAACCAGGTGAGGTGGGAGTTCTATACATATGGCTATGGCAAGAGAACTTCCTGCACAAAAAAATAATCAATCAATGAAGCAGAAGATAGTTCCTAACTTCAAGGAGCTCACCAGTCTGTCAATAGTTATGATAGAGAGAAAAAAATATTTCTACATATATTAGTTTATTAAATTAAACTATATTATATTATATATAATATATTATACATATAATATTTTAAAATATAAAATTAATTTATTTTGAAAGGGAAGGAAGAAGGATAAAAAAGGAGAAGAACAAAAGATAGAGGAAAAAGGGAAAAGAGAAGAAGAAATAACAGGGATATAAGGAGGAAGAAAAGAAATCTATTTTGAATAGGGCAAAATAAACCCGAGATATTAATCTTTGCAAATGCTTGCTAAAATATAAGAAATATATTCATTGAATGATTCTTAAAATCATTTTCCTAAAAAGATTTAATCTTACACTTGGTCAGTGTAAAAATGTAGTGTAAAAACCCCCTCAGAAATGCGGGTTCTGTTTAACCCCATTTGCCTTGCAAAAACCCCCTAAAATGGGGAGTTCTGGGGCAAAGGATGTGAGTATGAATACATCGAGATATATGTGTACATACGCATCCACATATAAACATATGCCCATATGAATGAAAATGCACACATGGGCATGTATAGAAATCTATAGATCTTATCTACGTATGTGTACATTACATATATCCCATACTTGCTTAACCATGTGAGTGTTATTTTCCCCAGTCGTGTGTAAGCTTCTTGGTGGCAGGGACGATTTTGTTTTCAACTTTCTCTTCCCACAATGCCATAGAAGGAAGTTTAAGAAATGTTGAATTAAAATGAATTGAACTGAAAGGAAGGAAGACAGGAAGGGGTGGACCAGACAACGAGATAGAAGGGAAACATGAACCTACTGAAAAGAAGTCAAGTTCTTCCCCAACACTCCCTCTCTCCATCCACTGTCCCCCTATTTGGACTCCATTCCTTTCCATTCCCTAAAGACAATGTAACTTGATACATCTGCTATCACTAAAGTGTTTCATGAGCTGAGAGTTTTGAAATGGTCAAAGATTTGTTGTTTGGTCATTTCAGTCATGTCTGTTTCTTTGGGACCCCATTCAGGGTTTTCTTGGCAAAAGGTACTGGAATGATCTACCATTTCCTTTTCCAGCTTATTTTACAGATGAAGAAACTGAGGCAAACAGTTAAGTGACTTGCTCAAAGGCCCACAGTGTACGAGACCAGATTTGAATTCGGGATGAGTCTTCCTGACTTCAGGTCCACCCACCTAGATGCCAAAAATTTGGATATCTCCTACTTTGCTTCCCCTCCAAACCTCAGAATTTATTGGTTTCCCAATGTTAACTGCGAATCTTTCCTCTTTGGGCACAAGTTAGAGGAGATGGTCATTTAAAGAGGTTTCAAACAGTGCTATGTTCAGCAATCCCATGCAACCGTATATAAAACAATAGCAAAAAGCAAATCATTTTATGAAGACAATTTTTAAAACCATTCAATAGAAACATTTCTTATAGAAAACATTTCCAAAGTATAATATCTTAAGAAGAAAAGGAAATTTTAAAGGAGCTTGTTTCTTAACAGACATTTTAAAATCACATTTATCATCATTCTGTGAGTATCAGCAAGCATTTAAGACATAGCTAGTGTTCAAAACACTAGTCTGGTCACTCAAAAATAAAAACGAAACAATTCATCAATACCATCAAGGAGCTTGCAATCCAGTGAGACAAAGTACAATATAAATAAAGATGTATAAACAGTATATAAAAATGAATACATGAGAAAGATATATAGAGAGTGAAAACAAAGCAAATTCAGGCAAGGGAGAAAAGTCCAGTACATGAAATGGAACCTAGGAATTATGAGATGGAAAGGAGAGTACATTTTTGGCCTAGAGAACTTAGCCTAAGAATAGATTTGTAAATAGGATTGTTCACCATGCTGAGTTTGAAATACAGAAAGTAGCCCCATTTGGTTTTAGCTGAGAATATCTGAATGAAAGTAATGTAAAATAAAGAAATATTAATTTAAGTAATTTATTAATTATCATTAATCAATAAACTGGGATGGTGGGGCTCAAGTGAGATGGCAAAGTAATTTAAATGGCCAACTGGCGAGTTTGTATATTATAATAGAGCCAATAGGAATCATTAAAGAGAACTTGAGAAAGGAAGTAACATAGTCAAATGTGTACTTTCAGGGGAATACTTTGGCAGCAATATGGTGAATGTTTTGTAGAGAGGAGAGACTGGAAGCCAGGAATGAATTAGGAAACTGTTCTAATAGTCAGGGATGAAAAGCCCGATTAAGGTGATATGATTTAATAACAATAAAAACAACCACCAATTATCAAACATTTATGACGTGCCCACCCTATTACCAGGCTTTGTATTTGACTTTGGAAGATTATACTTTAAGAACAATCTGACCCCAAGCAACTTGAGTTCTTCATCAATTCTGAGCTTTTCATCAAAACATTAAACCATCATCGAATATATTAATGGTCGTTTTTCAAACTGGGGTCAAGGAGGCAGCTAGGTGGTGCAATGAATTGAGTACCAGCTCTGGAGTCAGGAGGACCTGAATTAAGATCTGACTCCAGACATTTAATTGCCTAGCTGTGTGACCTTGGGCAAGTCACTTAACCCCATTGCCTTAAATAAATAATTTTTTTTAAAAAAGGAAAGAAACTGGGATTGAGAAATGAGTCGAGGTCATACAGCTGGAGATTCAGTGTAGGAGAAAAGAGCACTGACTTTTGAGTCCATAAGTCAGAATGAGCTCTGAGGAGCTACTTTGCTTCTCTATGAAATGACTGGGCTTTGTTTTATGTAGCAACCATGACCTCTACAGCACCTTCCAGCTTCAATCTCATAATATCCCCTGTTTCTAATCCCATTCTTCTATAATATTTCCTCTCGATCCACTTTTCATTTTCCATTTTTTCCTAACAATGGGACAAAGAAAATACTCTTCCATTTACTGCCCTTCATGAGAATATGTATGATTCTCTGCATTATTAAATAAAAGCTATAAAGTGATTTAAGTTTTCTGGAGGGAATCTAATAATTTCAAGTTATTTGATTAAGAGAGTTAGCTTATTCTGGAGTAAGGACAAGAGCTCATGGGGTTATTGCTAGGCCTGATTTTATGAGATGTCACTTAATTTTGCAATTTTTCTATTATTTCTTCATCTAATACCCTTACCAATGGAGAGATATTTAGAAGAATGTGTTAGAAAGCTAAGAAAATCCATGTTTGAAGGAATCCCAGAAATCTTTGGATGGAAGGTGATTAAAAAGGTAGCTATTATAATAACTAATTTATAAATTATTTTCATATGAGAGATTTAGAATATAGATATTTAACAGCAAGGACATAGCTTGGTCTTTGTTAGAGCTAGATTTAAATGTGAGCTATATTCCTATGTTTTCGAAGGACACCCTGGGTGGGGGAATGAGCAAAAGGTGATTTGTGGGGCAGCTGGGTAAAGCAGTGGATAGAAAACTGGTCTTGGAGTCAAATCCAGGCTCAGATACTTAATTACCTGTGTGACCTTGGTCAAGTCACTTAACTCCATAGTCTTGCAAAAACAAACAAAAAAAAATAAATGGTGATTTATGAGAACCTTCCAATATTGGAACTGAGTCTATAGAAACCCAGACTTAGGATTCTGGGTCACAGGTGGCAAATTCTGTTATTCCAACACTACATTTTGATATTGTTTTATATGTTCCAAAATGCTGTCATATTCATTATTTCAATAATGTCCTGTGTGTTTGTTTAAATTTTCATGGTTTAGCCCTTTTTATCCCTAATGAATCAATCAACTTGGATTTATTTTAAGCCCCTCCTAGTTCTAGGCCCTGTGTTAACTTCTGGGAATCCCAAGCCAAAAGCAAAATGGAGCTTACATTCCACCTACACATGCACAGTATATCTCTATCTATATATAAGAATACAATTTTTTTGCAGATAGATATTCTATACATGAGTTCTTAATCTTTTTCCCCCCTTTGGCAGTCTGGGGAAGCCTATGGATCTCATCTCAGAATGTTTTCAAATAATTGATGTGTTTATTCAGTTGTTTCAGTAGTATCTGGTTCATTGTGACCTTATTTAGGGTTTTCTTGGCAAAGACACCGACATGTTTGCCATTTCCTTCTCCAGCTCATTTTACAGATGAGGAAACAGGTAAAAAGAAGTGAAGTAACTTACCCAGAGTCACAGGTAAATGTCAGTAGCCACAGTCTTCCTGACGCCAATTCTGGTCCTCTATACACTGTGTTACCTAGATTCCTTTCATTTAAATCATTGAAGGAAATGCCAATTTTCAGTTAGAGGTTAGTGAGAATAAAAATACAATATTTTTCCCTCCAGGTCCATTGAGCTCCCTGAAATCTAGCCCCAGATATCTTGTTGGTCAATGAACCCCCAAGTTAAGAATCCTTACTTTATTCTCTGGTAGGAAAAGGCAAGACCTGGAAAAGAAGGTGATGTTAGAGTTGAGTCTAAAAGAAAACCAGGGATGTCAGATGGAGAGAGGGTGGAAAGAGAGTATTCCAGACATGAGGGCATACCTCTGCCAAGGTAGGAGTTGAATCACTGTATGTGAGAAACAGTGATAGGACCAAGTATAACCCAACTGTAGAGCTGGGAGGGAAATAATTTATATGTAAAAGGGAGAAAAGATAGAAAAGGTCTAAGTGGTGAAGGGTTTTAAATGACATCAACAAGAGTTTAAATTGGGTCCTGAGGGTAACAGGGAACCACTGAAGATTATGGAGAAATGATAGTCCTGCTCATAAAACGTTTAAAGTCAAATTGGAAGCAAAGGCAGCAGTGAGATCCTGAGATAGGATCTTGTTTATCATCAGAGCTGAAAGCTGAGGGGAAAGATGTGCACCTGAGCAACAGCCATGGGGGGACTAATAGTAGCTCTATGGGAACTTCAAACCTTAGTACTCTAGTTGGCTTTTATTTTTTTTTTTGTTCCCCCCTTCCCAACTAAGGACAATGAAATAAACACATCCTAAATCTTTGTTTTTGGCACCCATGGCTTTGTGATCTCATCACCACCCAATGGTGCATTCAGGAGTCATTTAAACCTGTCTATACCTGTGCTACCCTTCAGCAAACTGGGGGTGTTCCTTACATTCTCTTGACTAACAGAGTATAGGAGTCATCCATTGGCTATCCCTTCCTCTGGCCCACCTATTTTTTTTATTCGTGTTTTTCTTCTGACATCCTTTACTCTTTCCTATTTCATTAAGTTTTTACATTCTAAGTTTAAAGATTGTATGAACAAAATTTAAATATATGCTATGGACAGCTAAGTGGCACAATGGATAGAACACCAGCAGTGGAATCAAGAGGACCTGAGTTCAAATTTGACCTCAGACATTTATTAACTATTTGACCCTAGGCAAGTCACTTAACCTCAATTGCCTCACTAAAATGAAAAAAATTACAAATTTTACATTTTGCTTTCTTCTTTCCTTTGAATCTAAACTAAGCAGGCAGTAGTGGTACGGTAGAAAAAGAGGTTGGATCTGGGATCAGAGGACATGGACTCAAGTGGACTCTTGTGCTGATTACGTGACCTTTTAACAAGCGAGTTGACTTCCCCTAGCCTTGATTTCTTTACCTGTAAAATACGGAGGTTTGACTAAAATGTCTCTAAGATCCCTTCCAACTATAAACCTGCCGCACCATCCAAGCTGTAGTCAACATTCTGAAAAAATGAACCTATGCCAGTGATTTTCCTGAATGATCTGGGAAGAATTTAGAATCTCATAAGCAGTAAGTCTCTCCCAGCAAGCCACCCATCCCCAAAGCCTGGCTCGATTGCATCTCTCAGTTTCAAGGAACACACTCTCCAGAAATAGCAGGATGAAGGTCTTTTCGCCACAGCATAAATTAAACTCTCAACCTGCACTTTTATCTGGAAATTCAAATCAGCTTTGGTTGGCAAACATAAACTTCCCATATGCACTGCAGGGGTTCTATCCTAAGCTATCCTGAGTTGGTCACAGGAAAAGAAATGTCCCCTGGTTATTATATTATATTACATTACATTATGTTTTATTATATTATAATGTTTCAGAGGAAGGAGTGAACATTTCAGCAGCTCGGGGAAGCCACCCACAAGGCAGTCAGCAAATTATTTAATGATTTCTTTTAAAAATATATATGTCACCAGGCCGAAAAGTACTTGGCACTACATTCAAGGCCTGTGTCAGCTGTAGACATCCTTCATTATCACTTCAAGAGTAGTCAATCCAGGGGGTTGGGAGCTCAAACTCTGAGTATTTACTTCTTCTATGTCACACTTTGTGCAAAAATAATGAGTTTGGGCCTTGGAGTCCCCACCCCAATATTTTAGAAAAACAATCCATTGTTGGTCTTGCCTCCAGGCAAAGCTTATTTAGTATCTCAAACATTTGATGCTGTGTTTTTAGCAGCCTGGAATAGGAGGATTTGCAACTGACTGTTCATGATGAATCATTATCAGTTATGTAGTTTTCCTGCTCCCTCATCCATAACCCCGGATTTCACCTCCCTCTGTCTCTGTCTCTCTCTCTCTCTCTGTCTCTCCCTCCCTCCCTCCCTTCTCTTTCTCTCCCCTTGTTTCTTCTCTCTTTTCTCATTTTCTGTCTCTCCCTCTTTCTCGTTTCTTTTTCTCTTTTCTCTTTCTCTCTTCTCTCCCTCCCTCTGCTCTTTCTCTTCTCTCTCCTCTTTTCTTCTTTCTCTTTCTCTGCCTCTTTTCTTTCTGTCCCCCCTCTCTCTGTCTCTCTGTCTCTCCCTCTCTCCTTTCACACACACACACATACATGCACACACACACACACACACACACACACACACACACACACACACACTCTCGCCCATTTCCAGTGGCCACCAGAAGCCATCCAGGGGCCCGTGGGCCTCTCCCCGGCCGGCTCCCTGCCCTGGCCGCCCTTGGGCCTCTCGGAGCCCGGCTCTGCGGACAGCAGCTGCCGCCAGTGCCCCTGCCCGAGAAGGGCTGCAAGTCTCAGCACCTACATCATTAAACCGGGGTCCTCGATCGCAGAACGCCTCCCATCAGTGCAGCCCCGAGAACTGGAAGCCAGCTGGACCCCCTCGGCGAGAACTTGACTTAATTGGCCAATGAGTGGCTGCGAAAGGGCCGGCGAGGTGATGAAATTACGGAGTGCGCGAGTGTTAGGGCTCGGGGCCGCGCCGGGGGCGGCTGCGGGGCGGCGGGGGCCCAAGCTAATGGCCACTGTTAAGGCCCGCTGTGAAAGATGGGGTCCGGGGCGCCGGCCGCCCGCCCTCCTGGCCCCGGCCCCGGTTCTGCCCTGGCGGCGGGCCCGGCTCGCCCCGCTTCGTTGGCATCGCGGGCCGATGAGCTCGGCCGGGCCGGGAAGGGACAAGCGCTCGTTCCTCCGCGCGCCCCGGGCCCGAGACTGGAGCAAAACGCGGGGCCGCGGGGCCGCGGGGGCTCACACGCACACGCACACGCACACGCACACGCACACATACCCGCTCACACCGCATGGGGAAAGTGTGCGTGGGCTCCAAGCACGCGTGCCCTTGCGGACCTTAAGGAGCCGCCTGAAGGGGAGCGAGGCGGTGACACCCGTGTGCGGCTCTGTTGTGTGCAGGCTGTGGAGATGTGTGTGGCCCCGGATCTCCCTGGGTGCGCACCGTCGCAGAGATAAATGTGTATCTGTACCATTTTCTGTAGCCAGACCTTATCTACGCATGTTTTATGTAGCCAGACCTCATCTACACATGCTTATGTAGCCAGACCTTATCTACACATGCTTCTGTAGCCAGACCTTATCTACACATGTTTTATGTAGCCAGACCTCATCTACACATGCTTCTGTAGCCAGACCTTATATATACACATGTTTCTGTAGCCAGACCTTATCTACACATGCTTATGTAGCCAGACCTTATATATGCACTTTTCTGTAGCCAGACCTTATATACACATGCTTCTGTAGCCAGACCTTATATATACCCATGTTTCTGTAGACAGACCTTATCTACACATGCTTCTGTAGCCAGACCTTATCTACACATGTTTTATGTAGCCAGACCTCATCTACACATGCTTCTGTAGCCAGACCTTATATATACACATGCTTCTGTAGCCAGACCTCATCTACACATGTTTTATGTAGCCAGACCTCATCTACACATGCTTCTGTAGCCAGACCTTATCTACACATGCTTCTGTAGCCAGACCTTATATATACACATGTTTCTGTAGCCAGACCTTATCTACACATGCTTCTGTAGCCAGACCTTATCTACACATGTTTTATGTAGCCAGACCTCATCTACACATGCTTATGTAGCCAGACCTTATATATGCACTTTTCTGTAGCCAGACCTTATCTACACATGCTTCTGTAGCCAGACCTTATCTACACATGTTTTATGTAGCCAGACCTCATCTACACATGCTTATGTAGCCAGACCTTATATATGCACTTTTCTGTAGCCAGACCTTATATACACATGTTTTATGTAGCCAGACCTTATCTACACATGTTTTATGTAGCCAGACCTTATCTATACATGTTTATGTAGCCAGACCTTATATACACATGTTTTATGTAGCCAGACCTTATCTACACATGTTTTATGTAGCCAGACCTTATCTATACATGTTTATGTTGTTAGACTTTATACAGTTTTCCTCACTGGATCCAATGAGAAAGTAAGAAAAAATTGTAAAAGGTTAAGGCACCACATCATTGACTGTTATCATTTAATTTCAATGCAGTACCCCTGCATGTGGGCCTAGGAACACACATACATACACATGTGTGCATGCATAAACTGTAGAAAATGACAACCAGAATTCAAGTGCCAAGGCACTGCTGCTGCTGCAGCTCTCTGGAAGCAATGATGCATACACAGACAGTCTCTACAGAGACACCTGTAGAAATATTTGTGTATATACCTATAGAAAGATCTATTTGTATGTATATGTGCATGTACATGCATGAACATTTATTTATGTGTCTGTGTGTATATAGGCATATATTTGTGTCTATATGTGTGTTATATGCTATATAAATGTAAGTATATGCATGTATGTTCATATATATAGAGATGAATATTTGTATATGTGTCTATAAAAATATGTTCATCTATATATGTCTATATACTCATGTGTGTATAGATATGAAAATATCTGTGTATGTATATATAAACACATTTGTATGTTTATATGCATGTGTGCATATATAAATACTTATTTGTATATATGTGTGTGTGAATGCATATAAATGTATGTTCATATTGTCTATATACACATATATTTATTTGTGAGTATGTGTATGTATATATCTCTATGTATGTGGTTATATACATATGTGTAAATATATATAGATGTATGTTCATATTGTGTATGTACATGTATGTTTATTTGTGAGCATAAGCATGTGTGCATCTCTATGCATGTGTATGTGTGCGGATACATATGGTGTGTGTTCATATTGTATGTTTACATGTATGTTTATTTGTGAGTGTGTTGTGTATTTGTGAGTATATGTATGTATATATCTCTATGTATTGTGAATATGCATATTTATGTGTAAATATATAGTGTATATGCATATATGTTTATTTGTGAGTATATGTGTATATATCCATGCATGTGTATGCATATATGTAAATACATATAGATATATGCTCATATTGTGTATAAACATGCATGTTTATTTGTGAGTGTATGTGTTTATATTTATGTGTGCATATGCATATTTGTGTGTGAATACATATATATTTGTTTATATTGTGTATATACATATGAATTTATTTGTGATAATATGTGTGGATATACATATGCCTGTATATATTTATTTGTGCATACTTAGCTATGTGTATATGCATACATGTCCATATTGAAGTACCCACACATGCCTATACATACAAATATACAGTATATATAAAATGAGAACATTCAAGAAAGTATAGATAAGCAAACACATGTACATGCAAATGTCTTGACCACACATGCACACTCCTAAAAAATCAAGCACTCACCAGTCAGTTCTAAACAATAGCTTAAAGCATTGTAAATTCAGTAAATACTTTTACATACAGTATCTAAATTTTGAACATGGATTTATACAATAAACAAATAAGCACATCTCTTTGTATACATCAAATATCTCCAAAGTTTTTATGTAATTTGAAATTATAAATGTTTAAAATCATCCAAGACTTTGGGGAAAGAGGAACAGAGAGAAAGAGAGAGAGAGAGAGAGAGAGAGAGAGAGAGAGAGAGAGAGAGAGAGAGAGAGAGAGAGAGAGAGAGAGAGAGAGAGAGGAAGTCATATAGTTATTAAGTTATATACAGAAAGAATCATAAAATTATATGTGTATGTATGTATATGTGTATAGATTTCAGTTCTTTAATATATTTAAGACATTCTCAATACTAATATTTCCTCCAATGATATAGGTGGAGCATCAAAGTGACCCAGGAGATAGAATGCTGGACCTGGAGTCAGGAAGGCTCATCTTCCTGATTTCAAATCCTGCCTTAGGAGACACTTCCTAGTTGTGTGACCCTGAGCAAGCCATTTAACCTCTCTCTGTCTCTGTTTCTTCCAGGTAAAAAATAGGGATAATAATGACCCTTACTTCCCAGTGTGATTGTCAAGATAGACTGAGAGCTTTCTTAAGCTTTTCTGCAACCACTAAAATGCTACATAAAAAATAGCCATTAGAAATGCATGTACACATGTGTGTTTATGAAATATATATGTATTTCAATTCTCTAATGGGTTTAAGATCTCAAAAACAGAGGCATTCCCTGTATTGTATTTTCTGGATTTATAATTTCACAAAACTCTAAATTAAAGAGTGGTTATTTGGAAAATATATGATATTATAAATAATAGTTCACTGACCCCACCAAACACAAAAATGTTAAGCAAGTTATGTATTAGATCTAGATTTTATCTGTGCAACAAGGAACAACTCAAGGAAAGAAGAAATCAAAACCTGAATGTTAACAACACATTAGCCAAAATTGTTAGATTAAAAAGAAATATCTTTCTTTAACCCTAAACAAAGGAGGACATCTCCAACTCTCTCCCCCAACCCCATTAAAGACTTTAGAGTCAGTTTGCACACATACACACACACACAAACATGTAAAGGAAATGTCTGACAGATTCAGTTCCAGATTTCAGGTTAACAGACCCACAGCAGCACATTGTCACTTGAATTATTGGTGTTAGACAATAATGCTGCCTTATTCAAAAGGAAGTCCTAGAGTGAGGGTTTCTGTAACTGATACACCCATTTGCTCTTATCTAGGGAGCCAGAAAAGCTGCAGATCCTATCCCAAAGCCCTGAGTTTTTATCAAATAAAATATTCATCAGTGATCAATCAAAATGGAAAAAGTCCAACAGGTCCCGTGCCATCCCAAGGTCCAGTTTTAATAATCTCTGGAGAAATCAGATAGTTTAGAGCACCTCAAGTTCATGGAAACTTGATTCAGTGGTGAACTTGGAGTCAAGAAGACTGAAGGTCAAATCCTGCCTCAGATGCTTATTAGTGGTGTGTTCCTGAACAAGTCACGTAACCTCTGTCTGCCTCAGTTTCCTTCATTTGTAAAATGGAGATAATGATAACCCCTCTATCACAGGATTATTGTGAGGATCAAATGAAATAATGTATGTCAGGTACTTTGCAAACCTTAAATCCATATAAAATGCTAGACATCATCATCATTATTATTAATAACTGAAAAATACCGAGTACCTATTTTTTAATTTCAATTCTTTTGTTAACTTACTTCACAGGATATGATCAATGATTCTGAACTAGGTTAGGTTCCACTTAAACCACTCCCCCTTCCCAATGGTAGTAGGTGGGACCCTTCCAGACTCCACGCTGAGCAGGACCTCTTGTTTTTACCACTTGGATGAGCAGGAAGTCACCAACTTCAAACCTTTCAGTAAAAATGGAGGACCTCCAGATCCCACCATCTGCCACAGACCATTTGAGAATCCTCTAGCCTTTTCCATCTGCCCTACAGACTCCAGGGCACTGCCCTCTCATCTGCCAATGCATGCAGAAGACCTTGGGTCTTGCATACATATCACTGCTGTAACCTTTATCTAGTTCTTTCCATTTGCCCCACAGCTGAACTCTAGAAAGTATTGTGGGCCCCAATTAGAGTGTAAGCTATCCCTTTCTCTTAATACCAAATCTGGCAAATAGTTTTCAGATGCTTTGCCACTTTTTCATTAATTCATGGTTTATCCCTCTTAAGAGATTATCCCTTGAGAACAGGGATTGTCTCACTTTTGTTGTATCAGTCACACCTACTACAAGCCTTGGTATGTTGTAAGTACTTAATACAGGCTGCCCCATGGGGCATCTAGGTGGCACAGTAGATAGAGCACCAGCTCTGGAGTCAGGAGGACCTGGGTTCAAATCCAGTCTCAGACATTTAATAATACCTAGCTGTGTGGCCTTGGGCAAGCTGCTTAACCCCATCACCTTGCAAAAACCTAATAAATAAATAAATAAATAAATAAAATACAGGCTGCCCCAAGACATCTTCATGGAGTTTTAAGCTTTAGAACCTTGGTTAAGTGATCATCCACTAGCTACTAACTATATTAGAGGTGGCATTTGAAGCCAACTCTTCATGATTTCAAGTCCAACATTCTATTCACCTCGCCATCATGCTTCGCAAAGGAGAGGGGTTAAAGACCATTCACAGAGCGGCTATAAATGGTAAAGTGTTGGGAAAATTTTAATTCAAGTTAGTCACAGAGTATTAATTCAAGGCCCACAGAATCTTCCCCAACTATTCCAATTCACAGAGAGCTCAACCACACACCCTTTGACCCCTCCTCATGCCATTCAATAGTTTTTATTTTTTTGCACTTATAATGGCATCGCTTCATCACCAAATTACAAATTTCTTACACTGGAAAGCAACTGTTCCAAAGGTCATTTCCTCCACTTGAATATCAAGCCCTTTAAGGCAGGAAACTGGTTTGGCACAGTGTTATTTACCTATATAGAGTAGACCCTCATTAAACACTTGTGAAATTGGAATTAGCCTCTTCTTTGTTCACCAAAATTGTCCCACTTTCATCAACCCCTGTGACTGTTCCACACTCATGAACCAGTTGTCGACCTTTATCTTGCCACTGCGCCCTGATATCATTGTTCTGCTTCAAGAATAAAGAATAAACTTATGGCCCTTCACCATCTCTCAAATTCTATGAAAATCTTCATCCTTCAAAGGTTAACTCAGGTGCTTCCTAATCCAATTCCTTGATCCCCCTCCTAACAGAAAACTCTCCCCGGTTTTAGACCCTTGTAGTTGGTTTTTTTACTATATTCATGAACCTTATGACACAGACCAAGTAACTTAACCTTTCTATAAAATGGGTGTAACAATAGTACCTATCTCACAAGGTTTTGTGAGAATTAAATGAGATAATATATGTAAATTATTTAACAAATCTTAAAGAGTTGTGCCAGTGCTAGCTAATATTATCTTTGCAATACACTTGTCAAGTTTAGCTTTCTATTAATTATTTGAAGACCCGCCTTATCTACGCTAACTAGAAGGTTAGAGATTTTGTCTTATTCACCATTGTATCCCCCCACCCCATCTAGTCAGTTTTATGACATAGGTGCTTGTTGAATTGGACCCCTGAAAGTGAAGACTATCCAGTTTGAGTATCACCCTGACCCCTTTGTTCTTTCAGTCATTAGCTCACAACTGGAATATGTTTTCAGCCCTTTTTGTGCAATATAGGAGTTGAGAGGGAACAAATGAGTCCATCTTCATAGAGAACTTCAAATATAAAAATTCCCTTCACTAGTGCAAGTCATTCATCTGTCACTCAAACCTCTTAGAGTTGCCCAAGACTGTCCCACAGTCAGTATGAGTCAAAGGAGAGACTTGAACCGCAGACTTCTTGACACAGTGTTTAGACTTCTAATCCGTTGTCATTCTATTTTTCACATCAAGTCAATAGTTCCAGGTTTGTCTTAGTTGACATTGAACATTTCTGTAGATTAAATAAGCAAGATGCCATCAAGATAGAGACACATTGTCCACTTCAGTATAAAGATCTTGCCAGTTTTTTCCTCATACAAAACAAATTTTCCTCTTCCTTCAGAAAAAATATTAGTTCTATAGTCAGAGTACCTGCATTCAAATCCTGCTTCTGATGCTTATTATCCCTGAGTTTTCCCCTCTCTGCCCTTCAGAATATAGGTTCCTCCTATTTTATTGAAGACTCGATGACATTTGAGATCCATTCCAGTGCTAGATGCAAGAGTCAATAATCCCACTTAAGCAGACCTGTGTTCTCATCATCGTTAGCACTCCTTCCACCAGTACAGGTTACAACCTTTCCATGTACTCTCCTGTGTGACTAATGCCCATTTCAACTGTCATTACCAAAATGGTAGTTTACAGAGGAATAGCTTTGCCTTCAATCATCACATTGACTTTAGCCTTTAGGGCAAGCAATGTGAAAAAGAGGGGTGATTCTTAGAAGAGAATTTCCTATGTCATTGTTCATTGACATTTTCATTCTGTGTGCCATTGGAAAAGACAAATGGTCTAAGGAGGTCCATCCTGGAGATGACTGATTGATCATATGAATCATATATTTAGAGGGAGAAGAGACTTCAGATACTACTCAGTCTAACTCCATTTCTTTTCCAAATGTTTGGAAACTGAGGCCCACAGATGAGAAATCACACACACACACACACACACACACACACACACACACACACACACACACATGCTGGAGCCAAAATTCAACCCACAGACACCCTTTCATCATACCACACTATCTTTCAGTGGACAAGACAGCAAATTTTGAGCAATCAGTATAATAAAAAAAAAATCTCTTTATGAAATCTAGGTCTCAGTCATATTCATGGATTGAGATAGGTCACCTTTGTATATTTATCTTTGCTTTCCTGTCCCTTTCCCTCATTTTCTCCTAATGATCTTACAAAAAATGTGGAGTGCATTGGGGCTCTGTTAAGTCTACAGAATGGAAATGGTCATCCAGATGGGATGAGAAAACAGCATCCAAGTTATTGTGATTGCCTTCCTTTCGCTGCATGTTTTGGAAGCCTTTTAGAAGAGAATTCCCAATCCAGAGCACTTATCAAACTTCTTTGGAGAATGGTACACATATTTGTCTTCTCACCTATGACCTTGCAATGAAGGGTCAGATGCTGCAGGAGTGAGCATTTAGCATGACGCTCACACCAGCGTCTGAAAGAGAACCAGATTGTAGGGTTGACGGCAAATTGTCCGATCCAGGCACTTATCTCCTCTCACCCTGACCAAATCTATTCTCTGAGCCATAATTATCTCACTAGCAGAATTGTGCCATTGTCTGGGGGTCTTTGCAGGCAGGAATCCCCTAACACACACACACACACACACACACACACACACACACACACACACAGCCTCAATTCCCCATGTATCCTTTCTGAGCTTCAGCCTATTATTTCTCATTTAATTAGTAGGGCTTGATGTAAATAGCTCTTTTCCTTCATTTATGCTGTTTCCATTTAAATAATTACACTGTACAATATGAGCATCCTCCCTTCAGCACAGGCAGGGGGAGAGAATGGGAAACCCCAGGCTTCAGGGTATCCTTAGAGCTTTGATGATAATTTTAAAATATAGAATGGCAAAACACAAGCTGCCATGCTCAGAGCATCCTTCCTGAAAAAGAAAATCATCAGTGGAGGGAATAAAACAACAAGGATTTATGAGGCACCTTAATATTTGAACCTGAGTCATCCTCTGATGCAACTTCTCTGAAGATGAGGTCCATTTGAGAGAAGATGCTCTCTGCATCTCTAGGAAAAGCCCCAAGTTACTTCTCTAGCCTTTTTTTCTGACTGCTAATGATGGGGGGGGGTAGGGCCAGGCACTCAGATCCATTGCTTCCGTACACTGCCTGCTCCATGGTAGGTACCTACTAGATGCTTGAGGATGGATGGATGGATGGATGGATGGATGGATGGATGGATGGATGGATGGACTTAAAGATATACCATTTCTTTTCCAAATCAAAGAGATCTGCTTTCAGACCAGCATACCTGAAACCACACCTCTACATCCTTACAAACCAGGGCATCCAGGCCTCACAAAAGAACACAGGGAGAGATGAACTTTGCATGAGCAGAATTTGGATTGTTTGATACTTTCAGTAAAGAATAACAGATCCTCTAATTGCTTGTCTTAAAATCATCTTTTCAAAGCACCCATGGTCCTTTGATCAGGGTTTACAGAGCTCTCAGCTGAGCCACTGGCATTGTGTGTGACTTTTGGACAAGACCCCACCTGTGCCTTAGTTTCTCCTGCATCATCATGGCAACCACCTGGCCTGCACATCCATGCCACTTAAAGGACCCACAATTCAGGCACTGTCTATGAAATGACACAATGATGAAGGGCCATCTAAACTATAAAATATTTCTATTCTATGAGTTATGAAGACCTTTCAAGTTCCTCTCCCTGGACCTTAGCAAGAGATATTGTACAGCCTCCTGTTCTCTTGTTCTTGAGCATAATCTCCCTTAAGGCTGGAATTGGGTGTTCTCTTTTCTTTTATTTTGCCTCTCTGATCTTGCCTAACCTCTAATAAATCCTTGGACAAAGTAGATGCTTAATATATGTGTTTTTTTAAATACAACAAACTACTTACCACCCACATTGTTCCATGACTAGAAGAGATTGAAAATTCAGCTCTAAAATTCAATGGTTCCTAACGTGGTGTCCATGGATTTTAAAAAATAGAATATTGTATTTTCTTTTACTATATTCATTTCAAATGTTATTCTAGGAAGAGTCCATCCATAGTCTCCACCAGCTAGCCAAAGAAGTCTAGTACACAAAAAAGGTTAAGGGGCAGCTAGGTGGCACAGTGGATAGAGCACTGGCCTTGGAGTCAGGAGTACCTGGGTTCAAATCCGGTCTCAGACACTTAATAATTACCTAGCCGTGTGGCCTTGGGCAAGCCACTTAACCCCATTGCCTTGCAAAAACCTAAAAAAAAAATCTTATCAGCTAGTAGAAAAAAATTCCATATGTTAAAACAAAAAGAGGTAAGAGGTTAAGGACCTCTGGTCTCAATCTCTGATCTTATGACCTTTGGCAAGATATATTTCCTGCCTTCATGGAACTTAAAATCTAATTGAGTTGAATTGAAATTCCACTGACAGAAATGGTGGGGGAGGGGGAAAATTGTCTACTAGGCAATCCAAATACCTGTGTTAAACACAGGTACAAAGAATGAAATGATGCCTGCTTAATAATTCCTTAATAATCATAACAATTTAACTAAATTCATTAATAAAAATAAAAACAATAAATACTTTACAATAAATAAACAAAATGATGTCCTTGGTCAAGCTCAGTTCTGGCACTAGAGGGTCAAGGTTCAAAATCTACCTTGATTCTACCTGTGTAACTTTGAGCAAATCAAAAACCTTCTCCAGATCCTTGTTTTTCATCAATAAAATGAGGGGGTGGAACTAGATGACCTCTGAAGTCTCTTCCAGCTAGAAATCTATGAGCCTATTAGAGAGTTAAATGCTTTAGAATTTCCTGTTGGGACTATTATGTCTGAAGAAGGAAGGAAGGAAGGAAGGAAGGAAGGAAGGAAGGAAGGAAGGAAGGAAGGAAGGAAGGAAGGAAGGAAGGAAGGAAGGAATATCAGGAGAAAAGGAGGAGAAAAGAATGAAAAGAGAAATAAAGGAAAGAAGGAAGGAAAGGAGGGAGGGAGAGAGGAGGGAAGGAAGGAAAAGAAGAAGAGAGAGAGAGATTCAGATAACTAGACCACATTTCTTTCCAGTGCTTTGCCAGGGCTCTTTGAAACCCCCATGAGACCTGACTGCTGTTAGGTTCTTATTCCCAGAGTACTTTTGCAATTATGTTCCTCTCTCAGGGGTCTGCCTTCCCTCCCTCCCCAACACCTGGAGAGGCAAAGAACAGACTCTGTGTTGGAGAATCCTTACCCTCCCTTAGAACACATTTCCCTAAGGCATTTTAAATACCCTCCTCCATTCTAAAATAGAATTTTAAGGCTGTTTATATCTTGTCCCTGTTGGCTTCCCACTTAGACTAAATCCTTTATTGCAAATGTTTGTCCTTCATTTTCAAAAATCACAACACCAGTGATGCCATGACAAGCAAGTGAATTAGATGGGGGGGGGGGGCGGTGTTGCTAAGTCACCAGCATCACTTTCTCCTCCAGAGTCATCTAGGTCCAGTGGCCAGATAGGAATCAGGAGGGCTGGAGATGGCCCTGGATGGGATGCAATCAGGATTAAGTGACTTGCCCAAAGTCACACAGCTAGTAAGAGTCAAATTTCTGAGGCTGGATTCAAACTCCTATCTTCCTATCTCCAGGGTCAGCATTCTATCTACTGCACCATCTAGCAGACCTTCTATTGCAAATGGACCTCAGCCTTCTCCAGACCTGCATTTATCTGTGCAAATGGACCTCAGCCTTCTCCAGACCTGCATTTATCTGCTCTGCAGATTCAAATTCCTATTCTGTGAAATAAGAAGCAAACTAAACTAGGAATGAGAGGCTGAAGGGGCAAGGAGGCTGTCATGGGGTAGAGATGCAATTCAGGATCCTTCTCCAACAGAGAGAAGAATCTCAAGAATGGAATCATTGGGTTTTTGGTTTTTTAATTATATTTTTTAAATTAATAAGTACTGGGGCGGCTAGGTGGCACAGTGGATAGAGCACCGGCCCTTGGAGTCAGGAGGACCTGAGTTCAAACCTGACCTCAGACACTTAATAATTACCTAGTTGTGTGGCCTTGGGCAAGCCACTTAACCACATTTGCCTTGTAAAAACCTAAAAAATATATTAGTAAGTATTTATTTTCTCTATTCTACATATCAGTCATCAGTGGGGGAAAAAAGCCCTCAAAACTAGAACCTTGGGACAGCTAGGTAGCACAGTAGATAGTGTACCACACTGGAGTCAGGAGGACCTGAGTTCAAATCCAGCCTCAGACACTTAATAATTATCTAGCTGTCTGACCTTGGGCAAGGCATTCAACCCCACTGCCTTAAATTTAAAAAAAAATTAAAAACTAAAACCTTATAAAATATGCACAAGCAAAACAAGCTCCCATGTTGCCATGATCAAAAATGTGTGTCTCTGTACCTTGAAATCACAAGAGATGACTGGCATATATCATTGGATCTCTGGTGTCCTAGTCAGCCCTACAATAATCCAAGTTCTTAAGTTTTTCACTATAAAACACAAATATTTTATAGGAGGATCTGGTATAACATCTGAATAGCAGACCACCTTCCCTACCAGAACACTGAGACATCTGATATTTGTGGATTTACAATAAAAAAGACAATAGCTAGAAATCTAGATCTCATATATATAAGAAAGCAAATTTACACCCTACCCACCTATTGCATGTGATTTGTTGCAGTCAGACAGCCCCCAAACGGATTCCAAGGTCAGTGAGATCTTGGAATATTTGCTGCCTCAGGACTGGTTGGAAAGGTTGACAAATGGTTCCAGTTGATTAGTGTGGACTGCCTATTTTACCACCCTTTGCCCATCACACAGTTTTGAGTGACCCTCTGATCCACTCTCTCTGTTATTCAGATTCATGTAAATAAAAATATTACCCACTTCTCCAGGGAAGGCCCCAAGCTACATTTCTGGCCTTTTCCTTACTACTAATGATGGAAGAGTAGGGTCAGATGCCCAGACTCATTCTCTGTTGAAGGCAGAAACCCAGAGAGGCTTCCAGAAAGAAAACATCACCCAGCTAGCTTTTTATCAGCTCAGCTCCCTGGGATCTGCCTTATCTCTTTTGAAAATCTCTCTATGAGGAAAGGGGAGGGGGGAAGAAGAGGAAAAAAGAAAACCCAGAAATGGCATAAAAGCACATTACCAGTAAATTGTTTCCACTGTGTTTGTGACTGTTCTTAATTTTTTATGAATATTCTTAAAAAAAATTTTACTCAGGCACATTTCCTTGGGCACTCCAGTTAATTACTTATTCCAAGTGCTTCCATTTCAGTCTTTGCAAGATGTGTTGTGCATTAATTCTGATTATGTACAAAAAACCCACCTGCAAGGAAAAACTCTGCATCCGTAATGCTGATAAAAATGAGCAGCTCTCCTGGGGCTGCGCTGAGAAACGGGATACTGGACAGAATTAGAATCTGGCAGGGAAGGCGATTCATAATGTCATTAACATAAAGGCAATTAAGTGAATTTTTAACCTACAACCCTTTATTGTTATTAATGAACATTAGAAAAACACAGGAGATAAAATTGGTAATTATCTCCGCACCAAGCTATGCAATCATGTGTTTAAATATAAAAACAAAACAAATGATTATTGTTAGTATTTGCAGTAGCAGAAACCCCAAGGAGCAGCTTCCGTCGCATTTAATCACATGGTACCCCACCAAGAGGGTTAATTAAAAGAGGGCTCTACCTTCCCTGCGCCTGGTTATTCGGCTTAATGTGGAATCAACAAACTTAAATGTAAATCTGCAAAATATTCTGAGCACTGGTTTCTGCCTGCAGGTTACCCACCTTTAACAAAACACGAAGCCACTGCATTTCCTTCAGGACTCATACTCACAACCCAGTAATTATGAGCTGATTTTTCTTTTCCTTAATGCAGAGAGCTTTCAGAACAGGTTAGGAGAACAGCGCCAAGAATTCAGTCCCATAGCCTGAACTGACTGTTCTGTCAAAAAAGAAGTTGGGGAAGACCCATAGGTTTGAAAAGAAATGGTAAATGAGGTTTCAGCACCAACACTGGATTCAAAGAGCCTCCAGTTGAGTTTGGTTTTCT
Organism: Macrotis lagotis; assembly: GCF_037893015.1. Classification (NCBI taxonomy): domain Eukaryota; kingdom Metazoa; phylum Chordata; class Mammalia; order Peramelemorphia; family Peramelidae; genus Macrotis; species Macrotis lagotis. The sequence continues at coordinate 37,151,065 of NC_133659.1, read as the reverse complement.
TGAACTGTACTAGTACAGTCTATAAATAAACCATTAGAGGTTAGGGTTGGGATTTGGGGCAAATAATGCAATTACAGTTTAATGATAAGAGTTTCCTGGTTATCACCTTTATCTACATTGCACATAGTATCTCTGATATATGGATTTCCCCCTTATAGTAGATATAGTTGTATTTTACATATATCATAATGATATGATATATATTACATACAACTGAGGTAATAATCAGAATAGAAGAGAAGGTTGGGCTTTTTTTGTAAGCAATACAATTACAGTTTAATGATAATAGTTTCCTGGTTGTCACCTTTATCTACATTGCACCTAGTATCTCTAATATAAGGATTTCACCTTATATTAGATATATTTGCATTTTATATATATATATATATCATAATGACATGGGATTACATAATGATAAAATGTATATTATATATACAACTGAGATAATAATCAAAATAGAAGAGAGGGTTGAGGTTTTTTGTAAGCAATGCAATTACAGTTTAATGATAATAGTTTCCTGGTTGTCATTTTTAAGCTACATTACAGATAATATTTTAATATATGATTTCAACTTATAAAATATATATTTATATTTTACATACATCATAATGATATAGTATATATAACATACAACAGAGATAATAATAGGTATATTTATATTTTACTTACATCATAATGAAAAGTATACATTACATACAACAGAGGTAATAATCAGAATGGAAGAGAGGGTTGGAGTTTTTTGTAAGCAATGTAATCACAGCTTAAAGATAATAGTTTCCTGGTTATCACCTTTATCTACATTACACAAAGTATTTCTAATATATGGATTTCACCTTATAATAGATATACTTATATTTTACATACATCATGATGATATGATATTGCATAATGATATGATATTTAGTACATACAACAGAGATAATAGAAAGAATAGAAGAGAGGGCTACTCTTCAAGTAAGGATGATTTCTTTGTAGTTTTTTACAAGGCAAGGGGGTTAAGTGATCCATTAGTAAATATAAGTTGGACAGACGCTACAAATGAGCAGAGGTTTGGGACCACAACTGGAGAGGAGCTTGTCTTTAGTAAGTTGCAAAACTCCTTTGATGACCCCAAACATCTCCCTGAAAGACCCATACTTTGAACACCAACTTTCTTCTAATGATCTTACATGATTTCAAGACATGGAACACTACAACCTCAGAAGTATTGGAATTTAAACCAAAAAGACAATGGAGGTATGCATAGAAAATATAAGCAGGTTGTAGCACCTTACAAGTCAGAAAGGAAGGAGAAAGAATGAACAAATACTTAAATGCACCCCTTACATTCAAAGTACAAAATAAACTAGGTCCTGGACATAGAGATATAAAAGCCTTCACCTTATCCATTCTAATGGAGAGAGATAACACATATGGGAAAGGCACTACTCTGAAGAAGGGTGTTTGGAGACAGCTAAATTCAGGGGAGGTTGAATGTACTGACTCATTCACCAATTAGGACCATTTCAGCTTCAGGGTGGAGATCAAAGTAGACAAACCCACCCAGGAAAGAGACACATAGTCTCTGGAGGTCTGCTCTAGAAGGCACTGTTCCACACAAAATGAGATAAATGCAGCAGCAATGCAGATGGCAAGATTTCTAAAGTGAATAATGAGAGGGACTGGGAAGCATGGTTCATGAACAACTAGAGAGAAGTGACATGAAAGATGTTATATAAAAATGTTTTGAGTGAAAAAGAAACTGTGACAAAAGTCAGATACTAAACCTGTGTACTCCACTTGTATTCTCTCAATTTCAAGGCAGATTTCCTACCTGGTGACACGACGGGTATACTACCTATGAGAAACTTAAAAATCAGATGCATGGACAAACACAGTCGTTGTAATCCACCTCATTTTTTTTCTTTTTTTTTGTGAGGAAGTGGGATAAAGTGACTTGCCCAAGGTCACACAGGTAGGTAATTATTAAGTGTCTGAAGTTGGATTTGAACTCAGATCCTCCTGACTCCAGGGCCAGTGCTCTGTCCACTGCACCACCTAGCTGTCCCTATCTCTCATTTTTAAGGGAATCATCTATATGAATTGCATCACAGATTCACTGAAGTAGTTGACATTTATATAGTGTTTTATATAATTGATTCATTGGTGTTTCACCATAATACTATGCAGTATTTCAGAGATTATTATCCTGTTTTACAGATGAGAGAACATGGACACACAGCTGAAAAATGCCAAAAGTAGGAATTGAAATAAGACCTAAAACTCTTTCTATTACTTCCTTTTTTTGTTTGTTTGTTTTTTGTTTTTAGGTTTTTGCAAGGCAAACGGGGTTAAGTGGCTTGCCCAAGGCCACACAGCTAGGTAATTATTAAGTGTCTGAGACCGGATTTGAACCCAGGTAGGTACTCCTGACTCCAGGGCCGGTGCTTTATCCACTATGCCACCTAGCCGCCCCTCCATTACTTCTAAGAGGAAATCATGGTCTTGGCAGTTAACTGAATTGAGTGAATGAATTTATGAATTATTTATTAATTACTTTACATATGCCAAATGTTGTTCTAAGCTTTGAGAATACAACGATAAAATCAATATATATACTCTGTCCTCTAGGAACTTATAGCCTAAAAGGGAAGATAGCATACCCATAGGACAGTGGTGGTCAGAGGGGTGTTTTGGTTTTGGAAGTCACAGGAGTGATGAGTGAAGCCATATAGCAATATTAATTGGATTAGCTTCAGAGTTGGAAGTGAGAGCATCCAACAAAGTTAATGGCAAGAATCAGTATACTGAAGAGTACTGTGCCAGACAGATTGGATGAGGAGGAAGAGAATCTGTGAAGTCTTATTATGTTCTTTTGCTCCAATAGAAACTTCCATTCATTTCCATTTAACCCTTATCCTCTCCATGAAAAATCAAGGATGAGGATAAAAAATATGAAAAACTGGCAAAGTCAAACTTGGGGTTCATAGAAAGTGGAAACAACTTCCTCCTTCCCTTCTTTCACATATCTGCGTATTATGTGGTCTTGAGACCACCATGACAGACTCACCTCAAAGTTAAGTGTCAAAGTATAGATTGAATTAGTTTAATTTAAAGAGTCTAATCAAATTCTTTTCAGACTATCTTCAGTTTGTTATCCTCTGAAACTAGTGTTGGTAAAAAAAACCAAATTGCTTTCATAAAATATTTTTTGCAAATACTAATCATGAATACTTCTATACAAAATGACCAAATATCCTAGGAAATAGTGTCTTATTGCCACAAGGTGAATGATAAACCAATTCTACCAATTCTACTGCTTTTTGTAGCAGTTCCTGTGAGTCATCCTCCTATTTAGCTGCAATTTTCTTCTTTCTTCTAGATTCATTTATAGTAAGAATGTGAAGATTGAGATCATTAAACATCTCTGGTAATATGTGTATTCATTGATCATTATTCTGTAACCAAAGAATTTATCATAGGGGTGACTAGAGGATGCAGTGAATAGAGCACCGGCCTTGGAGTCAGGAGTACCTGGTTTAAATCTCGTCTCAGACACTTAATGATTACCTAGCTGTGTGGCCTTGAGCAAGCCATTTAACCCCATTGCCTTGCAAAATCAAAAAAAAAAAGAATTTATCACCAAATGGCCAGTCTACTAGTGGTGAGTTCCTCCAAATTAGCTAGACTGATCTTTGGAAAGCAAAAACAGTCTCTTGCAAGGAACTTATTTGAAATCTTTCCATCATGGTATAGCCTATCAGAAGTTTTGTTCCATTGGTATTCCCTTTAAGACCTCAGGATCCAATTGATAAATGGCCAAAGGATATGAAGAGACAGTTTTCAAATGAAGAAATTAAAGTTATATGTAATCATATAAAAAACATTCTAAATCATTATTGATTAGAGAAATGTAAATGAAAATAACTAACATATTGGCTAAGATGACAAGAAGGGAAAATGATCAATGTTAGAGAGATTGTGGAAGGATTGGAACATTATTGCATTGCTGGTGGAGTTGTGAATTGATCCAACCATTCTGGAAAGCAATATGGAACTATGCCCAAAGAGCAATAAAACTGTTCATACCCTTTGACCCAGAAATTCCAATTCTTGGCTTGTATGCAGAAGAAATGATAAAAAATGGGGAAAGTACCCCATGTTCCAAAATATTCATGGCAGCCCTTTTTGTGGTAACAAAAAAGTTATGGTATATAAATATTATGAATACTATTGCTCTACAAGAAATCATAAATGGTCAGACTCCATAGAAGCATAGAAAGAATTACAGGATCTGGTGCTAAGCAAAAGGAGCAGAAGCAAGAGAACAATATACAAAATGTACACAATGTACACAGTGTACAAGCAACAACATTGTGAGTTGATCAACCTCCTCTCAGAAGATCAGAGAGCTAGGACAACCCTATTAGACCAGCTACGGGAATTGCCATCCCTTTCCAGAGGAAGAGGGAAAAAAACCAAAACAAACAAAACCAAAAACCCCTTCAGAATCTGATGAACACTACATTCACTTTTTAAAAAAATCTCTTATGTATTTCTTTCCCTTAATCCTAATTCCTCAGACTGAAAATGACTAATCTGTAAACATGTTTAACACATATGTGTATGTACAATATTAATCTGACTCTTCACTGTTGAGAAGAGGGAGTAGGAAGGGAAGGTGGAAGGAAATTTTGTAACTTACAATATACACAGGCACATGAATGAATGTTGAAAAGTTATCATAACATATATCTGGAAAAATAAAATATCAATAAACAAGACTCCAAGATCACCTCTCTGTCATAGAGAAACCTAGTAAGATTTATCAAAACACTGATCAATGTCTTTAATAACATCTAAGCTTTCTTCCTTCCTCTCCAGGCTACCATCTTGACTCTCCAGATTTTCTCTTCCATACTCCTACTTGAAGAAGCTCCCTTCTCTTCTTCCTCCTTCCCTCACCTCTTTTCAGTTTTCTTTTATGTATCATCTCCCATTAGAATAAAAGCTGCTGGACATCAGGGCTGTTTTCCTTTCCACTTATTTCTAGTCTTAGTTCTTAGCACAATGTCTGGCACAATCTGCATTTCACAAATGTTTGTTGACTTGACAATAATATTTGATATCAATATGTGATGGCTCTTTGCCTTTGAGGATGAAACATTGATTATACAAATAGTTTCTTTTTTTCTTGATGGTTGTCTTCCTTTAAATTTCATCCTTATATGTCCTCAGGATGACTTGCCTCAACTGTCTTCTCTTGCCACATGCCATACTGAGCCTCATGTTTAAACTTTTACTCTCTGTTGTTTTCTCTGCTTTATGTGGCAATAGTGCAGATCATCATCTTTTACAAATGAGTTTGTATTCTAAACTGATGCTGCTTTTGGCTGCCATCCACTTAGCCTGTGAGTCAAGTGTCTGCTGACTAAGGTGCTTTTAGTCTCTTTGTTATGGCAAATGATTTACATTGATTAAAATTCTGTTTAAAATTGTAATTGATGTCAGGTCATTTCTGCTGTCCATTACTCATTTTTTATTATCAATTACTTGTTTAAACCATTCAGCATTGAGTTGTTTTAATTGTTCACTCTATATTTTGCTCATTATTATTCTCTTTTTAGCTTCTTTAAATAATTCCCATTACTTTTTTACTAATGCTGAGTTCATATTTTCTTGGGGTAAATTTCTATCTTTAATCATATTCGCCTGCCTTCTTTTGTCAAATGATACAGGTACATGTCATTATGGCAAGGGAGGCAGCTAAAGTACAGAATTTAGTCCAAAGGTAAGACATTGTACTTTAAAAAAAAAGTTAATAGGCAAATGGGGTTATGTGACTTGCCCAAGGCCACACAGCTAGGTAATTATTAAGTGTCTGAGGCTGGATTTGAACTCAAGTACTCCTGACTCCAAGGCTGTGCTCTATCCACTGCACCACCCAATAAGCATGCAGTTATAAAAAAAAATCTTTCAGCCGCATTCACATGCTTGTTAATTCCATATGGAAAACAAACAGTGAATCTAGCACCTTTTAAGGTAATTATATCCCCAAATAATAGTCTTGGGGAATCACAGAAGATCCTTTCAAAGAGACATGATCACAAAGACAGAAAAATCCATAGTATCCATTATTAGGGCTTCTAAGAGCATATCTGTAATATTAGAGTCACCACATTTGAGAGCTGAAAGGGACTTCAGTGATTTTCAAGCCCAATCTGTCCCAGACAAGGATCCCCCTATATCTTTAATGATGAGAGATCATCCAACCTTGACTTACACACTTTCAGTAAAAGAGACTTTTTGTTGCCCCAGGAAGCCCATTTCACTTTTCAGAATAGCTCTAATTGTTAGAAAGTTTATCTTCCTCTCAAACTTAATTCTGCTTCTACCCATAGTTTATAGTCCTAGCCTCCAGGAAGGGCAGCTAGGTGGTGCAGTGGATAGAGTACTGTCCCTGGAGTCAAGAGCACTGGAGTTCAAATCTGACTTCAGATACTTGACTCTTACTCACTGTGTGACCTGACCTGATTGCTTCCCATTCAGGGCATCTCCAATCATTCTGATTCATATCTGGCCACTAGACCCAGATGGCTCTGGAGCAGAAAGAGCACACCACTCCTCTCATTCAAATCCAATTCACGTGCATGTCTTAGTATCACTTCCCTATTGTCATTGTTTTCTTAGAGAATGAAGGACAAAACCACAACCTCTTAGAACAAGCTGAACAAGGTGCCATATTTTCCCAAGGGACCGTCCTTCAAACACATTGACAACTTTGAAACGTCACACCATCAGGTCCTCCCAAGTTTTTTACCTCTAGGCTAAACATCTTCAATTCATTCACCCAAACCTTAATTGGTATTTTCTAGAGAATAGTCATTATTTGGGTTGCCTTCCTCTAACTCTACACTAGTTCATTAATGCCCTAACTACACAATGGCACCTGGAACTGGAGAACATATTCTGGATGTGTTTTGATCACAGAAGGATTTGGACACCTCCACCTCACTTAATGAACCCTATGATCACATAAGTTTTCTTGGTCTCCATATCACACTGTTGGCACATCCTCAACCACATCAGTGTACAGTGATCTCTCCTTTTGCTTTTCTCTTACCAGTCATTCATCATTTTGACATAATATACATGCATTATATTAATTATAGTTATTAACTATATATCAGAAGTATATATCATATAAACTATAGAATTGACTTTATTATATTATTTTAATTGTATATTAATATAATTATGTTATATGTCTATGTCTCACTATTTTTTTAACTGTCCATTAGCACTCTGTAATGTGTCCTAAGAAATTAAAAGAAGTATAAAACCTGTCTCTTGCCCTCAAGGCACTTAGAGTGGAAATGGAGAGAAAAGAAAAAATTAAAGAATTAATGAAGATAAAATGCAAGTGACATTACAAGGAAGTCAATAAGTAAATAATACCAAAGGGACAAATAATACCAACAATCCCTATGAGAAAAGCAAAGGAAGAGATCACTGTATACTTATATGATTAAGGGAGACTTCAGAGCAGGATCTTCTCAGAGGTCATCCAGTCCCAATAACATCCTGAAATAGAAGTCCCCTTTGCAATATCTGTGACAAATTGTCATTTAGCTTCTGCCTAAGAATTTCCCAACAGGACATTCACTATTTCCCAAGGTAGCTCATTCCCTCTTGAAATAGCTTAAACCCTTAGAAAATTTATCCTCATATCAATTCTATATCTATTTCCCCACAATCAGAAACCATTGGTCTAATATTTCTCTCTAGAACCAATCAGAAAGTCTAGTTCCTCTTCCACTTGACATCAAATGAAACCAAAAGAAATAATATATGCACAGTGTTTTTAAACCTTTGAGAATTACATAAATTTGAGCTATTATTATCTCATCTTACTTGGTAGAGTTCAAATAGCAACATCTCTGAAACAGGTGAGTATCTCACTATTATTTGTTTTTATTTAATATTATGCAGGCTATGGTACAAATGATTTAATTCAAAGCTTTTGTCATTGAATAAATGCTCTGAGATGTAAACTCATCTTGCATAGGCTCACTGAAAGTTACTAGAACAATTAGCAGCTAGGATTATGAGGATGAGATGCACTTTATTTTATTCCCAAATGATTCTTTTGCTGGGATTTAATATTTGAAAAGGTTCATTTTACACAACTTGAAGATTATAAGTATTTGATATGGTGACATCTATTAAGTTATTGTTCTTAAGTTTTTAAAGATCGGTGTTATATCTGAATAATGGTCAGTGCTTTTGACAATAATCTCTGTTTTCCTTATAATTTATTGACTGAATTCTTTGTGTCTGGATTTATATTATACCAAATTTTTCATCCGGTTGTCTACAAAAGATAACAAGATTCCATTAAATAATCCTGGTCCCCAAGTTGCATCTTATTAAATATTAAAGATTTTTTGAAGATTTTTTCTTTTCAAAACTCTTCACAATCTGGCTCCTTCCCACCCTTTTCAGTTTTATTTTCCTTCACTCCTTACATGCCTTATTTATTTTATTTTTTAAGTTATTGTTCTAAAATTTTGCAATCTACAATGCTATATTGTACAGTTTTTAACTTGTGCAAACTGTGTTTGCATAATCTGCTTCCATGTCTCTTTGAATAATCCACATTAATCAATAAGTCTGGCCTATTTTCTCCAATTTCTATTGACAGTTATCTGGTCTTGATGCATAATTACAATCACTTCATAAACAAATCTACATGATTCAGATTTGATGTTTTTTGGTCAACATATTCACTTAGATGCTACCCTTAGAGTGTTTTTTAAATTTTATTCTTGGAAAATAAACCATTTCATAAGCTCCATCAGGAAGTAAGCCTGTGTAGGGCATATTATTAGCTGTTACTATTACTTTATAAAGGAATATCGGCTTCAGAATTATACCAGTAAGTCTTTAACCTGTTTTTCCTGTGTTGTGGGAATACTTCTCAATCCTCTTCCACCTTTTTGATGAGGCATCACTAATCTTCCAGGAGCTGTCTTGTGGTGATGATCCCTTTGTTTCATTAATATGGTATGAGACACTTTTAAAATCTCTTATCCATTGTACTGTTCCAAAAGTTTGTGTTTAAACTGGGATTATGTGGGTGTTAATTACTATAACCATATTCTTCCCATTTGGTCTTCATATTCACACACACACACACACACACACACACACACACACACACACACACACAAGTTTTCTCCTTGAAAAGTCCTCCTTACAGGGTGGCTAGGTGGCGCAGTGGATGGAGCCCTGGTGTCAGGAATACCTGAGTTCAAATCCAGCTTCAGACACTTAATGATTACCTAGCTTTGTGGCCTTGGGCAAGCCACTTAACCTCATTGCCTTGCAAAAACCTAAAAAAAAAGCATATTATGAGACACTTGGTCAGCTGTCTTCTAGGGGTTCACATATTATTAATTTATATTTATTATATAATGCTTATTATTATTAATTATTAATCATGCTTATTGACTAACTGGCTGGCTAAAATTTATGACATTTCCTTGCTCTAAAAAGATTTATTGACCTTATTAAAAAAGTGAAAACTTATGTTGGCATGGAACTTCACAGTGTTTTAAATGTCAGTGGTTATAATTGTTCTTGTGTTAACTTATATTTTACTATGGTTGCTATTGAACTTCTCTGAAGACAAGGACAGTTTCATCTCTAGCCTATTGCAGTATCTAGAAAAGAGTTGGTACTTAATACATGTTTTTTAATCATTGGTTGGATTTTATTATCTTTGATGAATGCATGCTGTCCCTTAGTGACTAACTTTTCCCTTTCTAGTGTTTACAAACCATCCCCTCAATAATTCTAAAATTTCACCTGGAATTTGCATAAAGTTCCCAGATCTATAATTCAAAGTATCTTCTCTCTGACCTTTTTGGAAATGATTGTAAAACTTTACTACCTTGGAGAAATCACTGATTGTTTTTTTTTTTAATATCAGTTTGCTAATGGAGCAGCTAGCTGCTGCAATGGATAGAGCACCAGCCCTGGAGTCAGAAGTACCTGAGTTCAAATCTGGTCTCAGACACTTAATAATTACCTAGCTGTGTGGCCTTGGGCAAGTCACTTAAACCCATTGCCATGCAAAAAAACCTAAAAAAAAAAATCAGTTTGCTAATAATAGAAATGAATAACATTGATAAGAGCCCTTTCAGGTCAACATGTCTATATCCCACCGTTTCCACCTTTGTTGTCAATGAAGAAGTTATATACCATTTACTGAAATAGCAATGATAATATTAACACTAGTCATAATATCAAGAATATAGATTATAAAAATAGCAAATAACTGTAGTAGCATTAATAGCAATGGTAATACGATTTTAGGAACAAAACTAATTGTACTAATGATAGCAATAATAGTAATGATATTAATTGTAAAAACAGCAGTAGTAACTGTAACAGTAGCATCAGTAATAGATAGCGGTCCTAATAGCAATCAGAGTAGTAAAAGTTACAGTAATAGCAACAATAATATTAATAATGATATTAGTTGCAGAAAGAGTAGTGTCAAGAGTAATAGCATTAAATATAATGATGTCATTGTAGAAATAGCAATAGTAATAGTAAGAATAATAATAGTAATAGTAATAATAGTAGCAACCATAGAAATGGTAATAGTAGTAGTAATACTTGGATGAACAGCAGGAATAATAGTAGTATTACTAATAGCAGATACTATTCCTATCCAAAGGTTTTGCTCTCATTTTGCACCGAATAAAGTTCTAGATTTAGAGTCAGGAAGACTTGAGTTCAGATGTCACCCTAAATATTTACTAGGAGTATGACAATAGGCAAGTCAATTTGGACTTTATTTGTTCAGTTTCCTTATCTGTAAAATAGGGAAATGGGGACCTTAGAGGGTTATTGGGAGACTCCGCATTTGTGAAGTATTCTATGAGCATTAAAATACCATACAAATCTAGTTGTTTGTTGTTGTTGTAGTTATTTTATCGTTCAAGTGCCTGGGAAGCCTATGCCCCGCTCTAGGGAGCAATTAGGGTGAACCGGAACTATAGCCAAGGGAAAGGCTAAGGTTACAAATGGATATTAAGGAGAGTGAGTGGTAACTAAGTATTGAAGCCAATTTGATTAGTGGGCTAGAGAGGCACTTAGTCTCAAGAATATAGAGTCAAGACTAAAAAACTCAAACCAAGGACATAAGGAGGGCAGAGTCAAGTGGCTAGGGCAAGAATCAAAGGAGGACTCTACTTAATCAAGAAAGCTGTTGGGCAGCTTTTGTGTAGCAGTAGCCAAGATGGCGGAGTAAACAGTAGATTATCATAACTCTTCCATATTCGCCTCAAAACAACAATAAAATAGCACCCAAAATCCTGGAACAGCAGAAGCAACAAAATGAAAGAATGAAACAATCTTTTGACCCAAGAAACATAGATCAGCAGGAAAGGTCTGTCTTACTCAGGTAAAAGGAAATACAGAGCAAGACAGGAAATGACCCAGGAAGATAGCAGTAAGGCCCACTTTAGCAAACCAATGGGAGATCCTGAACCCCAATATGGTGGAGCAGGTAGATGCCAACACCAGAACCTCTCCACCATGTGCTTCAATATAGCCAGGAGAATGGGCAGACTCCATCTCTGAGAACCATCACATGCTTCAGCGTAGCCCCAGGCAAACAGGCAACCTCCACTAGCCAGATCTCCATATGCTTCAGTGTAGCTCTGGAGAATGCAGAAACACCCTACCAGTCTCAGCACATGTCAGACATCAGCAGTAGGACTCCAGCTCATCACCAAGGAAGCTGCCAGATCCCAATGGTCTCCAGCAGCATCAGCCACCTTCCCTATATCTACCCCTCCATGCAGCAACAGACAAGGAGATCCCCATCAACCTCAGGAAAACATCAGTGTAGCATCAGGTAAATAGTCAGAGTCTATAGCACAAGATGCCTGAAACAGTGCCCTTTCCACCTCAGGAGCAGAGCAGAGTGATCTCAAGTCCATAAAGAACTCACAGAAGAAGAGCTCAAAAAGGAGCTTTAAAATTATATAAAAGAGGTAGAAGAAAAATTAGAAAGTGAAATGAGAGTGATGAAAGAGAATTATAAAAAAAGCCAACATCTTAGAAAAAGAAAACAAGAACTTAAAAAAAGTAGAATTGGTCAAATGGAAAAGGAGATATAAAAATTCACTGAAGAAAGCAACTACCTAAAAAATACAATTGGCCAAAAGGAAAAGAAAATACAAAAACTAAGGAAAACAATTCATTAAAAGTTATAATTGAACAAGTAAAAGCTAATGACTCTCTGAGACATCAAGAATTAAGTTAAATGGCACAGTGGAGAGAGCATCGACCCTAGAGTCAGGAGGACCTGAGCTCAAATCTGACCTCAGATACTCAATAATTACCTGACTCTGTGACTGTGGGCAAGTAACTTTTAACCCCATTGCCTTACCAAAAAAAAAAGAATTAATCAAACAGATTCAAAAGAATAAAAAAAAAAAACAGAAGAAAATGTAAAATACCTCAATGGAAAAACAACTGACCTAGAAAATAGATCTAAGAGAGACAATATCAGAATCATTGGACTACCTGAAAGCCATAATCACAAGGAAGACCTAATCTGCCCTGATATCCAGGAACCAGGGGGCAAAAATGCATTGTAAGAATTCACCAATAAGCTCAGGAAGAGATCTCAAAATAAAAATTTCAAAGGATGTTATAGCCAAATTTCAGATAAACATATGATTTTTCCCAATTTTGTTATTGATATGATTAATTATGTTGATAGTTTTCCTTATAATGAACCAACCCTGCATTCCTGGTATAAATTCCACCTGATCCTAGTGTATAATCCTTGTGATATGTTATTGTGATTGCCTTGGTATTATTTTGTTCACAATTTTTACAAAGGTATTATTAGGGAAATTGGTTCATAATTCTCTTTCTCTGTTTTAACTCTTCCAAGTATGGGTATTAACAACACATTTGTGTTATAAAAGGAGTTTGGTGGGATTCCTTTTTCACCTATTTTTCCAAACAATTTATACAGCATGGTAATTAATTGTTCTTTAAATGTTTGGTAGATATTATTACTATTTTATTTTATTTTGGGTCTTTTTTTCTTTTTCTTTTTGGTTTTTGCAGGGCAGTGGGGATTGGGTGGCTTGCATGTCACATGGCTGGGTGATTGTTGGGTGTACAGGGCTGGATGTGGGCTCAGGTGCTCGTGGCTCCAGGGCTGGTGCTCCGTCCATTGCGCCACCTGGCCATACCTACAATTATTACTATTATTTTTTTAATTTTAATTTTTTTCTCTCCCCTTTACTTTATTGCTCAAGCAAGTCTGTATTTATGGGGGGAGGGGTATTTCATTTACTCTTAAACAAGAATATTTTGTTAATGTAAAAAAAACATTATTTGTACAAAATGAGAATAAATATTAAATTAAAAAAGAAAAATATAAATTACTAACAATCAGGAAGAAATAAAAAATAATTTATATTAAAAAAAATGTTTGGTAGAATTCACTTATGAACCCATTTGTCCCTGGGGAGGAAGGAAGGAAGGAAGGAAGGAAGGAAGGAAGGAAGGAAGGAAGGAAGGAAGGAAGGAAGGAAGGAAGGAAGGAAGGAAAAGAACTTGATGGGAAAGGTTTCTGGGCCACAACTGAAGGTGGGAGACTCACAGAAGTTCCAGATGCATCCATGATAAATCAAGTAAGGACCAGAGAAATGAGACTATGATTAATTAGGAGCTAGATCAAGATCAGATTAATCACCCAGATTTCTCCCAGGAAGGTAAGTTGCACCCACAGAGATTTACGATCAATTGCTGCCTTTTATTTATTTAACAAGAGGACTCCAGCTTTGGGGGGGAGAAAAACTTAGTTTTTCCTACTTCCCAGCCCTCCACAATAAATCTGAGCACTACCATTAAGGAAAGTCATTGATAAGCTCATGTTTTTGTCACTGAGAGCAAAGTGAAGGGAATATTCAATCTGAAGAAGATTCAGACATGACCAGTTCTCTTCAAGTCTTTGCAGGACTGTTCTGTGAGAAAAAGGAATTTTGTTGTTTCATCTGATTCCAAAGAACAACATGAGAAATTATGAGTAGAATGTGAAGAAACTAATTGAACTCAGTACCAGGAAAAACTTTCCAGCACTGAAAGCTGGCCCAAAGTGAACTATCCTGCTTCCAGTAATGATAGTGAGGCCCCATCCCTGGAGACCTTGGAAGGTCAGAAGACTATTGGGGTAGGTGATAGAAAGGATCCATTTTAAGGGATAAGTTCTGGGCTAGATAGTCTCTGTGGTCACTTTCCAATTTGAGATTCTATAATCCTGCACCACAGTCCTCCCCTATGAAGCTGATTGAATACAATGAACTGTTCATTAGCTCCCCAATTACTTAGTCTGATTTGGGAGGCAGTCTTTGGGAGAGATGGGGGCCTTTCCTGAGGATTGGAATTCTCCAAATCTTTTAAGTTGTTTCTGTCTGATTTGTTTCCTTGGCCCCATCTAGGCCCAAGTTTGTTCTGAGGGTATTTTTCTCAGTTCCCAGATAGCAAATCACTTTTTAAGCTTTTTTCATATAACCTTAGATTAAACTCACCATCATTATCCCAAAACCTGCTCCTCCTCCTCGGTGTCATGTCTGTCGATGGTACCACTTACCCAGATTTAAAATTTTGGCATCATCTTTGGCAATTTCCTCTTTCTCGTCTTCAATAATTTATTTGTTTTTAAATCCTGTCAATTCTACCACTCCAATCCCCTATGTATACTCCTTAGCTCAGGTCCTCATTTCTTGCTTTCCTAAGGAATTTTTGAAAGGAATTTGACTTCTGATTCAAATCCTATCTCTACCACTTAGTACCTGTGTGACTTCAGGCAGATTGCTAAACCTCTCTGAGCTTCAGTTCTTTTGCAAAGTGAAGCTATCTAATTAAAGGAGTCCTATGGTCCCTTCAAAATCTGTCTATGATCCTGTGAGTAGCTTCACTGCCCTTAGCCATGAAGGGGCTTAGAAGAATCTAGCCAGAGATATCTAGAGACTTTATCATCGAATGTTATAACACCCCCTCCTCGACACTGACTGCTACATATTAAAATGTCTTGGGATATGTCTGATAGTGCATATTCATTCTCAATCATATCCAGGTTTTAAATAGAAACTACTCAACCCAGTCTCTTACAATGCATGCCTCTAGCTGCTGCATTGTGGTATGTTCGAAATGAGAATGAAATTCTCTGTTCTTTTAATTTCCTAAGAACCCCTTGTCTGAATCACCAAGGCCCAGGGGTTTCCTCTGGCTTAGCTGTTTTTTCTTCTTAGATCCTCATCTACGTTCTCATTTGATTTCACAATCAGTGTCTGGGGAACTAGAGAAAAAGCCACACCATCCGGGTCTATTAGCCTTCAAGGAAAGGACTTAGAAAGACTAAGGAGGTAAATTAAGTATCCTCGTCCACATTCTTTACACATCTACCCCTGATGCCGAAAAATTGTCCAACCTCAAAGAGCTGTCAATGCCCTCCTGCTGACAGGGATAAGATAACTGGACCAACTGAAACCTGCATCGGTTAAAAGGATCTAGGCAAGTCTCATCTGTCAGGAGATTGTCATTACCGCATGAAAAGCCAATGTCGGATCATTTGAATTTATTTTCCAATCTAGTCTGCCCATCTGCTCAAGGAAATCTGACTCAAATGCATTTTATCAGAAGCTTTCCAAATATACTAAGTAACCTAGCAACTGAATATTGTATTTAGTGAATTACACATTCACAACTTGGGAAGGTGTTTTCTGCTCAGATTTTAGGGATCAGGAATCAAACACTAAAATTTCCACTCTCACTTTGAACAAATACATCTGTCAGTTGGTAAAACCATAGGGATTTTAACGATGCTCAAACCAATTCAGTTCCTGCACATCCATTTCAGCAAACATTTATTAAACACCTATTGTTTTCAAAATCATGAATAAGTATTTATCTAATATACACTTATATATATGTGTGTGTGTGTGTGTGTGTGTATGTGTGTGTGTGTGATATGTTGTTTTCTTCCAGTAAAATGTAAACATCTTGAGAACAGAGAGGCAGTTTCATTTTTTAACTTCATTTCCCATAATGCCTAGTTTATTACCTTTGGTAAAAGCTGCTTAATAATGTTTTTAGTTGAATTCAGCAAAAAAACTTTCATATAATGTTTTACTATTTGTAAATAGTTTTACTTATATAATCTCATTTTTATCCTCACAGCAACCCCAGAAGGGATATGCTATAAATATCACCATTTTTTTAAATATCACCATTTTTAAAACGAGAAACTGAGGCAGTCATCAGTTAAGTGACTTGCCTCATGGTCCCAGAATCACTAAGTATCTAACAAAACAGTAAGCTAATATTAAGAGATATAAAAAAAGTCAACAACCTCTACCCTCTAGGAGTTTATCTTATACATTCATAAACTGTAAGTTACCATTTGAGTTTACTGGTGTTTTGATTGGCTGATCCTACCTGAGTTCTCAAGAAGAAATGGAATCAGTATCATTTATGCCCTGATAGTCCTATTTCATGATGATACCTTTAAGAAGATCCCATAAATGTGGCAGATAGTAGAAAAGTGGCATGGCACTAATTACAGTGAGTTGAGGTCTGTTGGACAATAAGATGACAAATGGCTAATACAAAAGTATTCTTAAAATAAATTGTTTTTTTCTTTCCTGTTACTGGCCAAAATGGAATCTTCAAGTCTTAGGAACACAAATAAAGATCCAGGTCCAAAGTTACCTAAAAAATTACCACAAAAGGAGAATAAAGGAAAACCTCCAAAATATTTTCAAGCAGCCTGTCATTCAGACCAAGCCCGAGTACTTTGATTTTCATTCAGACCTACTCAATTCCAGTGTTCCCTAAGTGGGTCCCCTTTGTGATATTTGGGGGAATTTTTTGAACTAGACAGCAAACTCAAAATATCCAAAACATAATTCATTATCTTTTTTCCGGTATAGCCTTTCCCTCTTCAATTTCCTTATTCCTGTCAAAAGCCCTAGTCCTCCTAATCTCTCAAGTTTCCTGGACTCTTCATTCTGCCTCTCCCCTCACACCAAAGTGTCAAATCTTGCCAGTTCTAACCAACACAATATCTCTTGCTTCTGACCTCTTCTCTCCTCACATAGCCACCATCTTAGTTCCAGTTCTCATCTCTTCTCACCTGGACTATTTCAGTGACTTCTGATTGGTCTCATCTCACTTGGATCCAATGTCATCCAACTGTCAAAGTGATTTTTGTGTAGCACAAGTCTGATTTTGTTATTCCTCTATCTATTCAATAAATGCTAGTGGCTCTCTATATTTTCTAGGATCAAACAAAAACTTCTCTGTTTATTTTTTAAAGCCCTTTGCAACCTCTTCTCACCAAATGTGTCCATGCTCATCCAAGACTGCTCTCCTTCCAGCGGAAGTTGGCCAGGTTGGCCATCGTTCCTGCTTTACTGGATTTCATTTCCCTTCTCTTTGGCTTTAAGTGACCATTTCCCATTCCTTAAATGGATATCCCACTTACTTCTACCTCATATAAATCTTTGCTTCCTTCAAAACTTAACTCAAGCACTATCTGTTACACAAAACCCTCCCTTGCCACCACCATCATCTACCTAAGTACCTTGCGTTTATCGTGTTTGTAATCTATATAATTGTTAGGCTCTTCTTTCCTCCTTCCCCACCCCTCTATCACAGACCATTGTGACAGGACATTTTTTTGGAATATGTATAGTTTTGAACCCCTCCCAGTGACACATTTGTTCTTGTTCTTTCCAGTGTGACCCTTTGATTAAAGATATGTGCAATCAGAGATTTCTAAGGTTCTTTGTACCACTTACCCACCCCTCCTTCATCCCTGAAGTAAGTAAGAACTTCATTAGAGAGAACTGGATACTCTCCTCTCTCTAGCTTGCCAGGACACCACATGGATCAAGAGAGATTTGTTCTTATGGTACACGTCCAAAATAAAAATGAAATGCCTCTTCAGTCTTACAAAATGCTTCTTGTTTTAATGTTTCAGTATTAGCCTCCCTGGAGAACACAATAGAAGTTATAGGTTACTACGTTATATTTTTTGTCAATGAATGCTTTTGACTTTTTTTGAGTGGGGAGCATTGTTTGTGTGGAGGAAATATATAGCTTTTGTATGCCTATTCTACACGGCATACTGACTGTCTTTCTACTCCCTTAGTTGGGATGAGCCTTGTTTGAAATGTCCAAGACCAGATTTGAACTCAGATCTTTCTGTCTTCTGGTCCAGCATCCTACCTACCATATGATCTGGCTGCCTCCTTAGGACCCTGGCCTCCTAGGACTGAGCCAGGTCTATATGGGCAAATCTGACACTAGATGACCCTTTAATGGAACCACCTGGACATCCTTCCTCCCTGGCTAGTAGCAAGTACATCAGTTACATGAATTGTTTGTTTTTTCATGCTTAGTATTAGCTACTGCTTCTTCCCTTCTGCTGCTCTGAAATTTTGGACTTTCTGATAACAAAGTGGATCACGATGATTGACAAGTATCAGATTTGCTGGTTGCCATGAGACTGATGTTGCCAGACTTCCACCAGGTGATATAGGGCCATTTCTGTACAGGCTGCTGTGGACAGAGACCAAAAACCTGACAATGCCAGAGGCATGAGCTCAGGAGGTCATCCAGATGGCTCCTTGAGTCCCAAGAGTGGCAGCTACTGTGGCTCCCATCCAACTAGTAAGCTGGTCAGAGAAGACGACTTTACTCTCCACTCTTTCTCTGTTTCCTAAGTAAGGGGGGATCTGATGCACGGAGAAACCTAATCAGTTTATTTAACTAATGTTATGTGTGGAAAAGGATAGCAAGTTCAGTTCTGAGAGAACAGTGATGACAAGGAAGAGGAAGGACATTCTCTGAAAAATAAAAATTGTGGATGAACCAATGAGGAATGCAGTAACATCTTGAGGGAAGATTAGCATTCTCAGACATTATGGAACTGGTTCTGGTGGACCAAACATGTGGTGGTGGGGCGGCTTTTCAATTAGATTCAGAAACATTCCAGGTTCTTTCAGACATGAAAGAGTTTGATGATGTTTTTGCTGCATTTGGTGAAAGATCTTCTTGCTTCTTAAGTCATAAGGTTCCAAAGAATAGTAAAGTCTCTGATCTCAGGAGTTTCAAAGGAATCCAGGAAACTGCCTTGGCCAGCTTTTATGATCAGAAATGTATCAGTGACTTAAAAAACTAGGAGCCATCTTGCCCACTGATCTTCAGACTCCTAAACCAGTAGAAGGACTCATCCAGTTCTCATGGAGAGATGAATTTAAAGGACCTTTGCTATGTAGGAACTGAGGGAAGTTACGAGCATGCTATCACCATCCACACCAGAAACTAGCATGTTGTATGGGAGTTTCTGCCCCAAGATGTAAAAGAAAATTTGTACTTTGTTTCCTGGATCATATCTTTTCCAGTGACTTCATGAAACCTAATCATCATTGTTAACCCTCTCCCAAGAACTTACTCTATTCCCAATTGGGTCATCCACAATTTTTATCCTTCAGAGATGGTTGGGATATGGTTTGTTCCATGAGTATTTCTAGAGGTCTCAGTGGTTTTTTTTTTCCAAATGGATATTTGTTTCAGAAACAGATAGATGTGATGAACAGCATAAGACCCGAAATCCAATCCACTGTGTTTCCCTGAGCAACCTTTGCAGCAATTTTCCAGTGATTACAAATGTGCACAGGTGCTACTGGGTAACCATAAGGATCAAAAATATTGTAAATGGTTGGACACAAAACCACAAACATCAGGTTTTGGTTTATTTTTTAAATGAATATACTAGCTAATAGCAAAATCATCTTGCTTTTTCCTGAATCCCCTTCTGGGATTATTTTTCTCTCCATATCTTAGATTTTCTTGCTATCACTATTATTTACATAGTTGTACTTAATGTATATATATCATTCTTCCTTCAGTTTTCTTTATTTTACATTGCTTCATATATGTTTTTTCATATTTCTTTGTCTCCTATATTTAACATTCAAGGGAAGCATGTGTATAGATAATATATATATATACATATTACTGTATATAGCATATATTATGCATGTGCACACATGCACACACAATCCAATCTCATCCATTAATTGTTTTATATGTTCTATGTCAAGTCTATTCAGAGGCAGGGTCCTTGCAGACAGGAGCTGGCTTAGACCTTCTTTATTATGCCCCACCCAACCTAGTATAGTTTTCATTGAGTGAAAACCAACCCATCAGGTCTTCCCAGATACATCTCACACAGCATTTCATTTGCATGTCTGCAAGCTAATAGAATCACAGGAATTTAGATCCAAAAGGGATTTCAGAGGTCATCTTGTGTAAGATTCTTATTTTATTGTTGATGAAATGCACATAAAGTTAAAGTGATTTTCCTATGACTGTGTAAGTAGGAAATGAGAGAGCTAGAATTCGAACTTGGGTTTTGGGACTCCCAGCTTATCCTTCTTTCTACTACAGTCCTGTAGTGTCAAACTTGGATAGAAACCTATCCCTCTGGACATCTATTGACTTAGAAAACCACAAATCAGCATTATCTTTGTTGTTCTTTTTGCTTTTTGTTTTGTTAAACATTTCCTGATTACATTTTAATCTGGTTCAGCTGCACTGTAGAGTCTTGTGGGCCATGTGAGGCAGACAGTGAGTTTGATGCCTCTATAGTACGTCATGCCAACATGTCTGAAATGTATTACTGCCTCATCACTTCTGCCTTTTGGCATCCTTAGCTTCCTTCAAAACACTGTTCGGATGCTACCTCTATCCTGAAAACTTTCCTAATTAACTCCAGTCAATATTGGTCTCTTCAACTACTTTTCAAATCTTTTTCTAGTCATCCTTATTCATATCTGGCCACCCAGAGAAGGAAAGATGAGAAAGTAAGGCTAGAGGCCTAGCACAGCCCCCCCCAAAAAAAATCCAATTCACTGCTTATCATGGCATCAATACCCTGATGTCTTGGTCTTCTTCAAGAACAAAGGACAAAACATCATCATATCTTCTTGTGTCTATGTTTTATTTCATTGTAGAATTGTTGAATTTCTGTCTTTTTCTCCCTAATTATCTTCAGGTATTTGAAGGGCCTCTGTGGAAAACTGGGATTACGTTTGTCCTCACCAAAACAGGTTTCCCAGTTGGTTCTCATTCCAATTTAGGATGAATGTAGCAGGATTCACTGTGGCATAATAATTATGATGAAAATAACAAGGGTGAATCAGGGGAGAATCGCTCCAGTTCAATGAAATGATTGAAATAAAAATCACTGACCCATGAACTTTAAGTGGTGGAGAAGTAACAGAAAGAAGATAGAGTCAGGAAGAATTGGATTCAAGTTTTACTCCTGAGGCAATGTGGTCTCTCACTTCCCTCAGGCAAATCTCTGAAATCATAAATTATGGATAGATTGCCAATCTGCATTGGTGGAGGGGGCTTCCATACTAGGAATTCCACCAAGAAGAAATTAGATCTGAACCAAAAAGAAAAAGAGAATGCCAGGGGAGCATACCTAACTTAGAGCTTACAAGGGACCTAAAAGGTCATCAGATCCAACCCTTTCACTTTGTAGATGAAGAAACTAAGTTCCTGAAAGATTTTGACAGAAGCAGAGGAAAACAATCCTCTGACTCCAGGGCCAGTATCATTTCCATCACATGATGTTGTATCTCTTGTCTAACATGTTAATAAAGTTTTAGCATATTTTGCTGAAACTTTGGCTCTCTCAGGAAATATAATGAAGCCTGTTTAACTCACATGATCTCTCAAGTCTCAAAAATAGTGACTTCATATCCATTCATCCTTTCCTCGTTCATCCCCTTGGCTGCCCTCATTGTTTGCATTGGTGGACTTTTGCCACTGGAGTTCACATTCCCCATCGCAATGGCATTTCAGTATTGGCATCCCCAGGTGTTCGGCATCATCCTCCAGATTAACACTTGTGTGGCATATGGTGCCAATGGCCTGTCGAACAGGCTCGGAATCCTCTGGAAATATCGGCCGGCCTGCTGGCTTCTTTGGCATCATGCCTTCTGCCTCTGATGTCTGAGAAAGGAGAGCAGCATTGTCTGAAAGAAACCAGAGTCCATTTTGTCCCTCTTGGGCCAATCTGCTACTTTCTTCCTTTCTCATTCCTTTTCTCTTCATAACTGTTAAAGACTGTGAAGCAATGAGTTTGGGCCTGAGATAGCTAGACAGTGGTAATTTCTGAACCGGTCTTCATAAAGTGCCTGTCGATAACAACAACAACATAATGAAATCTAAGATTCCCTCGGAAGAGGGAGATCTGAGTGAGGAGTCTACCTCTACCAATGTACAGTCACATTTGCCCTATAGTTTATATTCTTTTTTTTTAGGTTTTTGCAAGGCAAATGGAGTTAAGTGGCTTGCCCAAGGCCACACAGCTAGGTAATTATCAAGTGTCTCAGATCGGATTTGAACCCAGGTACTCCTGACCCCAAGGCCGGTGCTTTATCCACTACGCCACCTAGTTGCCCCTATAGTTTATAATCTTAACGAATCACTGAGATTAAGTGACTTGACCAGGATCACCCAGTCAAGGTGTATCAAAAGTGGGGCTTGTAATCAGATTTTCTCTATTCAAAGGTTGACTTTCAATCCACCAGGCCAAACCAGACCTTCCTTTGCATATAATATACCCTTAATAAAATGTTTATGGATTTGAATTGGACTTAACTACAGATTCTTGCTTTCTTTCCATCAGAATATTACTGAAACTCTTTTCTAAGCTGAATTTTAAACCTCTATCATGGAGTGGAGTGGATAGACCCAAAGTCAGAAAGACCCAAATTCAAACTCAAGACCCAAATCTCAGACACTTTCTAGTGGTGTGGCCATTTATCTTCTGATTGTCTGTTTCCTCTGTTGTAAAATGAGGATTGTGATAGTACTTACCTCTCAGGATTGTTGTGAGCATCAAATGAAATATTATTTGCAAAGTGTCTGATTCATAAAAGGTATTAGCTATCATCATTATCATCATCACCATCATCACCACCACCACCACTGCCACCACCATCAACATCACCACCATCACCACCATCATCATCATTCCTCAGCATTAATAATTTAAATCAATAATAGACTGATAATATTAATGATAAATATAATTAATAATTAATTCTATAATTGAACATAATTATGATAGTAAAAGATTCTTTTAGTGAAATTCAGTGATCAGAGGGTTTGCAACTGGCAATCTCCGCAAAAATCACAGCAGCAGGCATTATTGTCCTGTGCTCCACTGAACAAACATTCTGTGCTCCTTTGTTCCCCATAGGTCATTGTTGTTTGCCCTTTATCCTTGAAGAGGACCATGACACCAGGGAGGTGTAGCCATGACACACAAATGAACTGGATTTAAGTGAGGGAGAACTATGCAAGATCACTAGCCTTACTTTCTCCTCCGGCACCATCTGGATTCAGTGGCAAGGATGAGTAAAGGAGAGGAGTGAGGAAGTCGCTAAGGTTATTCAGTCATGTGGTTTCTTTTGTCTATCTGAAATCTCTATTGAGCAAGAGATCTTCGTTGTGGACAAGTCCTTGGAATCTTCTCCCTTTGACCTTGGAGCAGCAGATGACCTACTTGCAGATGGGGAGAGAGGGAGAATGGTGTTGAATTTTTCTGGTCCTCTATGGATTGATGAAACTGGAAAATGGTAAAAATGGGGCTGTTGGGAGTAGCTATCATCGGCCTTCTCTTTCCTATTTTTTTACTTTTGTCAATAAGATAAGAGACAGTATGAGCCAGTGTAAAGAATTCAGGGCTTAGAGTCAAGAGAAAGATAGGTTAGACTCCCAGTTCTTACCTTAATGGTAAGAATGGTACAAACCATTCTGGACAAGTCAAAGTGTTCTCTGAGCCCCAGTATCCTCATTCCTAAAATGGGGCTAATTACTGCTAATGGGGCTAATATTCTGCCTCAAAGGATCGTTATGCAGATTGAATAAGATAAATATAAATAATATAAATCTTAAATGAATTATAAATGTCAGTTATTATTATGTACTAGGGAGGAAGTGCTTCTGAGGTCCTTTCTTCTAAGACTATCTAGTTTGTTGATTAATATGGGGGAGGGAGGAAGAAATCAATGTTTCCAAGGTCCAACTAACTGTCTTTAGTAGAAAAGAAACTGGAAGAGTGAGGAGAATATTTTCCCCTCTCTTGACATGAGTAACTTTATTTTAGAATAAACATCCATTTCAATGTAAATGAATAACCATTTCTAGTCCCTTTGTTTTGTGTTCTCCTATGATCAGGATATCATCACCATCATCACCATTATTATATCATCATCACTAGTACTAAGCACTTTATAAAAATTATCTCATCTGATCCTCACAACAGGAAGTAGGCACTATCATTATCCTCATTTTACATTGAGGAAACTGATACAGACAGAGGTTTACTGATTTGCTCAAGGTCACACAACTTTTAGATGTCTGGTACTAGATTTGATATAGTTATTTGTCCAAATACAACCTTCCCTTTCTTGGACCATAAAACCAATTGAGAGATGGTATCTCAGGAGGTCTCTGTCCCTTCCCTTAGAACACAACAAACTCCACAAAGCCAGTGGTCATTTTCAAGGAACTTATATTCTATTGGAGTTGCCATTTGGTAAACCAAAAAGATAGGTCTTCTGTAGAAAAAAATACTATATAATATTATAATAATACTATTTTACATATATATACAAAACATTACATGTTGAGTTATATGTAAAATGTAGCTTAAATACTCTATAGCATGTACTCTCTGACTACTATTTTGTCATCTCATCAGGGCATAGTATGTTTTCCTGGTCTCTAAATGAATCATTCTGTCACTTTGGAAGTGGTCCATAGTCATTTCTATTGTCAAGGTGATCTCCACAAGTTTGAAACTTGGCTCTGTCACTTAATACTTTATGACCTAATTGTTTAAAGGGAAGGAACAGGTGAATCTGGTCTGTGACCAGTTCTGCAGCCTAGAAAGTAATCACAAAAAGTAAGAAGTCCAAAAAAAGGTTTTAGACTAAATAAAAGCTAAATTTTATGGCTCTAAAATGAGTCCCAGCAATGGCTAAGAACTAAGTAGGAACCCAACTCTAAAAAAGGAATCACCCTTCACCTCTTCACAAGTAAGAGATGGATGGAATTTCTCTCTCCCCTTCCATTCAATGGCTATGATACTTTGTAAGGAGGATATATAATAATTTTAGACTAAAGGGAATCCAGAGATAGATACAGGATATCCAAAGGGTGGAGTGTATTAGAGCATCACATCCTCAAATCCCAGCATTGCATCAGCCCTGAAAGAAATCGAAAGCAAATTTAGGACTCTTGAATTTGAACTGGGAAGGATTCTAGGGATTCTAAGTAGCAGAGATGAGGAAGAAATACATTTTACTCATATTATAAATGATGATATAGAGACTCAGAGAGTGAAAATGATTTGAATCGATAAAAAGTAGCAACATCTGAATAGCAGCTCAGATCTTCTAACCCCAACTTTTGATATTTGGGTCCTTTGAGTCTTTATTAATAATAGCAGAGGATGTAAGCTGGATTGAAACTGGAGTATCAGAAATGCAGAGAAACCTCTCAAGACATCAAAATGATTTCTTCCATTGTACACATTCTTCTTGCCTTTAGAAAGGAGAACGTGGAGGAGTGGGAGCATGTGAACCTTACTCTCATTAGAATTTGTCTCAGGATATAGAACTCTCTCTTACCATATAGAAAAGTTGGAGGGTAAGGAGATTGGGGAGGTGATAGAGGGAAGGGAGAATTGAAGAAGTCAGAAGCAAAATACTTTTGAGAATGGACAAGGTGAAAGGAGAGGGACAGTAGGATAAACGAAAGGAAAATTGAATCAAGGAAATATAAAGTTAGTAATCATAACTGAAAAACTTTTAAAGCAAGTTTTTCTGATAAAGACCCCATTTCTCATAGATAGAGAACTGAGTTAAATTTATAAAAATAAGAACCATTCTTCAATCGATAAATGGTCAAAAAGTATAATTAGGCGGCTTTCATATGAAATAATCAAATCTATAGTCATATAAAGAAATGTTCTAAATCAGTATTGATTGAAGAAATACACATTAAAACAACTCTGATTACCACCTCACACCTATCAGAGTGACTAATATGACAGAAAAGGAAAATGACCATATTGGAAGGGATATAAGAAAACAGAGACCCTAATGATGAAGTTATTCACTGTTTCAACCATTCTATAGAACGGGTCAGGGAAAGTCCAACCTGCAGACAGTATAAGGCCTTTGAAATCATTTGTCAAGGCAACCACAAGTGGGACTAGAAATTCAATAAATCTAGGAGTATTTGGGGGGGAGGTTAAGATTTTTAAGTTGATAATTTTGTATGACCTGCAAATGATGTCATAAATATCCAATATACCCCAAAGAGCTATAAAACCAAGCAATACCATATCCCCAAAAGATATGTGTGTCAAAATATATGTAGCAACTCTTCTAGTGGTAACAAAGTATTAGAAACTGAAGATAAGGTTATCAATTAAGGAATAGCTGAAAAAATATGGTATATGACTGAAGAAATACCATTGTGCTATAAGAAATGACAAAAAACCTGGGAAAACTTACATAAAATGATACAAAGAAAAATGAGAACTAAGAGAACATTGTATATGATAGCAACAATATTGTTTGAACGACAGCTGCTGGGCTCTATGAGGAAGGTAGAATTGAAGTAACTCAAAGTTACTATGACATTCATAAGTTTAGAGTACTCATCCCAGGTGTTCACATAGACTATCTGCCCAATCTGTGATAGCTTGTATTGGTCTGATCAGTCACGGTCAGACACACTGTAACTTGTCTCAAGATAGTGATGTCATTTTGGTCTTCTTTGATAATAAAAGACAAGAACCAAGCATTCCATCACATTCAAATTCCATAACTTGTTCAGCCATTCCCCAGTTGATGCGCACCCTCTCAACTTCCAAATGTTTGCCACTACAAAAAGAGCTACTATAAACATTTGTGAGCATGTCGTCTTTTCCCCTTTTATGATCTCTTTAGGCTACAGTATGGTTATATAATACTGGTGGGGGTATGGTTGGATCAGAGGGTATGCAGAGTCTATAGCCCTTGCACATAGTTCCAAATTACTTTCCAGAATGGTTGATTTGAGACAACTCTAAAGAATTTATGATGAAAAATGCTATCTCCAGAAAAAGAACTGAGGAAGTCCGACTATAGATTGAAGAATACTTTTTGTTTATTATTTTTCTTGTTTACTTTATATTTATTTATATTTATATTTCTCTAGTCATAATTCATGACCAACATGAATGTGCATTTTTTGCATGACTAGACATATCTAGACTATATCAAATTATTTGCTTTCTCAATGAGAGGGGGAAAGGCATAATTGGAAACTCAAATTTAAAAAATGTTAGAAAGGGCAGCTAGATGGTACAGTGGATAAAGTACTGGCTCTGGAGTCAGGAGGACCTGAATTCAAATCCAGTCTCACACACAATAATTACTTAGCCATGTGACCTTGGTCAAGTCACTTAATTATTTTTACATGTAACTAAAGGAAATTATTTTTACATGTGACTAGAGGAAAATAAAATTCTAGATTAAAAAAGAACAAAGAACTAAGGGATGGCTTATGTTCTTGAAAAAAAAACTCTCAAGCCAGCTGAAATGAAACAAGCGTTTGCTCCTATTAATACTAGATGGCTCCTTGGCTGTCTACTTAGGTAGAGGCTTGATGATGTCCAGGCTCAGGGTACCTAGTTAAAACATTCTAAACAATAGCACTGCTGCCCATGAGTAATTTGTACTTGATTGGCTTTCAGTTGGAAAACCCCTAGAGTCCAAGCAAATGAGAATTCCCAAATGGAGAAAAGCAAAAATGCAATTACTACCATGTCCTATTCAGCTTCTGTTTTCCTAGGTAATACAGCCTCTTCATAATATTCCAGCATGCTGAGAATTCACTGAGTAAAGATTTTTTTCTTCCCACCTCCCGAACCATCAGGACTCTTTTTTTCCCTCCAAATCTTGCTTCCCAGGTGGTAACCAGCCAGCAGTGCTTTTTTTATGAAGTCAAAATTTGAGGACATTTACCTAGACAGACCCACCGTGGTAAGAAAAGTCATTGAAGCTCCTTCCCAGTAGTTTGGACAACCATCAGTAGGCTGAGTTTGGGATGACTCAATGCGGGTAAGACCAAAGGAAAAAAATTTCATGTCTAATGGACTTGGAATCTGTTAGCCTTGAATTCCTACATTTCTGAAAATATTAAGAAGAATGGAGGTTTCCTGAGTCAATAACAGAATGATCACAGAGTTCCAACTTAATGATTCGAGGGGGTGGCTATGGGGGTTGCAATGTTTCTTGGGTTTCTTCCACACCAGAATTCAGATTTGGTAACAACTTGTTTTTCTTCATAAAATGGACTTTTCCTGTCTGGAAGTCTCATCTTCTTGCTAATTGGTGACACTTCAATTAGAGCCCCTTTCATGATAATGTAAATCAGTGTGATATATTCCTATTTCATTATCGATCCCTCCTTCATTAACCTGACTCCAAGCCACTCAAAGAAGTCAGCCTCCATATCAAGCCCATCTCCAAGGTACTTGTAAAAACATGCTTTGCTAGGCCTATTTCATTCTAGCTGTTGGGCCCTGAAGTCTGGGCTGCCAATGTAGAAAAGCCTCTCTTTGTGAAGGCTTTGTGGTGGTGAAAACTCTCTAGGGAGTTGTCTTTGATTTTTTTTAAACAAAGGTTTACTCTAGGTGAGTTTCAATTATATTGAGGATATTTTAAGCGAGTTTGGGAACAAGAAATAGGAATTAGTGGTCAATGAGCTAGAATCCCAGTAGCCTCATTTGATTAACCTCAGTTGTGGTGCTGTCCTGAGATTTTCAGCTTGATTGACAGGACCCTTTCAACCCAAACACAAGGGGAAAAAACGATGAAGGGGGAAGATTCACATAGAGGCATTCTGCCACTAACGGTTTTAATGCAGAATGCATTTGATCAGCCCCATGCTGGGCCTATATCACTGCACGGGTAAGTAACAATGTGGTCCAGAGTCATTTAATAGAACCAATTATACAGAAGACTCTGACAACATTTTAAACAGGATTGAATTAAGAGGAACGCACTTTCAAAACCGGAGACTGAGAGACAAATCATTGCCTTTGGGGTGGGGTGGGGGGTATATTGCTTTTGCTAATTATAAGATGTAGTAGGTGGAAAAAATTCCTTGACGAACAAGGGTTTTAAATAAAAATTTAAAGCAGAAGTAGGAAGATTGCCCTTCCCTACAGTGTGGCAAAGCCAAAAAGATCATGAATTTAAAGTCAGCAGACCTGGGTCTATATTCCATCTCTGCCACCTGCCTAAGGGACTTTGGGCAAGTCTCTTAACCTCTCCAAGTCTCAGTTTCCTCACATGTAAAATGAGGGGATTAGACTAGATGACCTCTAAGTTCCTTTCCAATTCTAAATCTAAGATCTATAACCCTTCCTAGGTAACATTCCTAGCAAACCCTTCCCTATATACAGATCTCATACAATTTTGATAGTTTTTTTTTAGTTTTTAATTTTTGTGAGACAATGGGGTTAAGTGATTTGCTCAAGGTCATACAGCTAGTATTAAGTGTTGGAGGTCAGATTTGAACTCAGATCCTCATGACTCCAGAGGTGATACTCTATTTACTGCATCACCTTAACTACCCCCCCATTCTTTTTAAAAAGACCCTAGAATTCCCTCTATCAAAGCTATAGCTTAAACTTTTTTTTTGATTCTTTATAAGAGACAGACAATAGACAAAAAGAAACATAAAATGAGAAAAACAAAATATTAACTAATATTGGGCTTTAATGTTTATAAAACACATTTTAAAAATGGGGAAACTGAGGTGTTTAATGACCAAAGCACTGGGGCTTCATTCCTCACAGATATGCTTAATAAAAACAGGAATTGTTCATAGGAGGCTCTTGTTTGAGCCTTCTAACAACCCTACGAGGTAAGTATGACAAATATTAATTCCATCTTATAACTTAGGTCTAAAGAAATGATAAGACGTTTCCATGGTCTCATCATCATCATCATCATCACTATGATAATCTGAAGACTACTCATGCCCACCCACCTTATGCATCTTATCATTGCCTTTCAACAGTTTCTGAGATTGCAGTCTTCCACAGTTCCTAGATACAGAGCATCACTGGGAAAATAATGATGAAACCAAGGTAGTCCTTTGTTCTAGGGAGGCTTTTGAGCAATACTAAAAGCTTGACTGACCTTTCCAAAGGTAATTCCATCCACTCATCATCTTATTCAATTCTGTGCCTAATTCACTGCCCAATTCCATTGTAACTATAAGTGATCCCTCCCCCCAATTCAATATTGTCTTACATTGCTCATAGATCTCACTTGACAGTAAATGGCCCAGAGGCAGCATAGTGGAATAGAGTGCTGTACTAGAAACTGAAAGACCTGGGTTCTAATTCTGCCTCTGGTATTTACTAGATGTATGATCCTGGGCAAGTCACTAAGTAGCTCAGCCTCAGTTTCTACATGCATAAAATGGAGGAAATTGCAAGAACAACAGCTGCAACATTTGCCCCACTGAGCTTTTGCAAGGTTCAAATGCGACTGTGAAGTGCTGTGTAACTAGTTATTCTCATTAGAGCGGAGTATTTTTATGTGTTAATTTTATAATTTTACTTATTTACTGTTACTATATTAACAAAAAAATGAGGCTATTAAGAAGCAAAGATGATAAGGAACAAAATGTGTTGGAAGAGATAGTTGTATAATTGTACCTTATTAATGTAGGGACCATCTAATCCAATCATGGGCCAGTGGTGTCAAATTCAAATAAAAGTTCGATAAAACATTGATAATGTTACTATGTCATTTTCTAAATCAATATGTAACTGAACTTTTATTTATTTTGTTAAATCTTTCCTAATTACAGTTTATTTTGGTTTGGGTCATACTTGGAAATGTTGTGGGTCACATGTAGGCACAGACTGAATGTTCATTCCTCTGGTATGAAGAAATGTCCACGTCATGGATTTTGTAAAGTGAACATATCTTTGTCACAAGTCCAGATGTCTAAATCACTAAGGGGCACACCGTAGAGACTGTTGGACCTGGAGTTAAGAAGACGAATTCAAACCTGGCCTTGGACATTTACTATATAACCCTGGCTAAATTGATCTCTCTGAGCCTCAGTTTCCTCATCTATATAATGGAGATAACAATAACACATATTTCCCAGGGTTGTTGTGAAGATCAAATGAAATGATAATTTATACGATACTGAATACCTTAAAGAATTATATAAACGCTAACTATGATGAATGGTGATGATAATGATGATGATGATGGTAAGGAGAAGAATGGTGATAATGATGGTGGTGGTGATTATGGTGATAGTAATAATGTCTAATCCCATTACTCTTGCCATTGGTTCCAGAAAGTGGGAAGTGACCACAGGTATCTGATGGAGATTGTATGTAATATTGTTTAGGACTCTATGCTTGGTGTCCAGAAGACCTAGATTCAGGTTCTACCTCAGATACTTAATTAGCTGTATGATTCTAGATAGCTAATTTATTCTTTTGAACATATAGCGCAAAGTTGTGTATATATACCAATAGCAGTCTATAGGCTTAGATCAATGAATGCCAAGATAGATGCTGGTTGCCAGGAGAGGATGACAACACTAGTGAACTACTAATTCAGCATTCACTATCAGCCAGAGATAACAAATATACATGGCTGTAGAAGGCTATGTGATGCCAAAGCTACTTTGATACCTACAGAATAACAGTTACAGACAAAACTCACAGAACTGAATTAAAAGTCAAAGACGGTCTTGGATGTCTGTGGAATAAATGAACAAATTGTGACATATGGATCTATTGGACTGGGTTATAAGAAATGATGAAAGATGATTTCAGAGAATTCTGGGTATAAGGAACTGGTACAGAGTGGAGTGAGCAGAACCAGGGGAATGATTTGTACAATGACAGCAACGTTGTAAAGAAAAACAACTTTGAAAGACTTAAGAACTCAGATCAATGCAATAAGCAATCAATGCACCATCTCCAGAGGAATGATGATAAAGCATAAACTCCCTGATGGAGAGCTGATGGACATAAGGTATAAAAAGAGACAAACATTTTTGGACTCTGTGATTTTTGCCTTTTTTTATTTGCTACAAGATTTTTCCTTTCCTTTTTTCTCTCAGTTTTTAATGGGCGGAGGATAAAAAAAAAGAGTGAATAATACTTGGAAAGAATGATTTTTTTTAAAAAAAGAGGACTATTGAATCATTTTTATGTGTACAAAAAACAGAAGGAAGTTTAAAAGGAAATCCAGACGAGCAGGAAAGACTTTAAAGTAATATGTAAATGTTATTATGTGAATCTTATTACATTGAATCTTCTCCATTGTCTTTGAATCACTGGTGAAAGGAGGAAATGGTTGATGAAGGATAACAGGATGGGATACAAACCATAAAGGAAGATATTTATGGCAAATAACTCATCACAGACAGTCAAAGACACCTTGCTATCAAAACAATGGCAGTCTGTAGAACTCAATGGAGCACCATACTAAACTGTCACTGATCCCACACATAGTACCAGGAAGCAGTTCATGCTATCAAATGAATATTCTCTATGGCCATGAAAGTATTTTAAGTGTAAGAATATCTAGAGCCAAGAATCCTGTGGCAGCCATGAGAAGTGTGAGACATGCCAATTGGTGTGAAGATACCAACTTGAGGTACATAGATGGAGAATAATAATGCTAACAAACTTTTAGAACTGGTTTTCATTGATTTGTTATTTCTGGAAGGAAAAAGCAAGAATGCAAGTCACAAATTGGTGGTGACTGACCACTTAATCAGATATCCACAGATATATCCAACCAGCTGCTAAAGAGTTATGGGAAAGGCAGCAAATAGACTTCCTGAAGGATCCAGTAGAAGCAAAGTAGAAACTTTGAAAGCAAATTATTTGAAGAGATTTAGCTTCAGCTTGCCTCGAGAAGTCAAGAATAAAGTCTTCTCACCCTCAAGTGAATATGCTGATGAAATGATGAATGAGTGTCTGAGAAGTGGAGAGGCACCTCGATATCTGAGACCAGAACAAAAATCTCAGGGAAGTCAGCATGTGACTTTCCTTCCACCAGAAATGATGTCATATGCTTTATACCCCACCTGCCTATATGTAAGTATGATGCATGCCTAGTCCCTGATTTATCTTTTGGAGTCTCTGAGAATGGAGGAGCCATGTACATATAAAATCATTATATCTCTCAATTGGAACAGGAGCTGAAAATTGACCATCTAGTTAGAACATCAGTTTGCAAGAATGTTGAAAAAAATAAAGAATGGCATGATGTCTTGGTTCATTGTCAAGACCCTCAATTATATGATAGAATTCTGCTGAGGAGCATTGCTATTTTTTGGACACACAAGTTAGTAAATCAATGAAAGGCTATTCATTGTGTCTACTTGTGGAGAGAGGGGGCAACCTGCCTATTGCCCAGACTGATGAGGGTCCTGTAAAAACAATCTGCTGACATCACTTAACAGTCAATGGCTGAGGTTGATGGACTTCCAGACAGGCAGGATAGAACTCACACTCATCTCAGCTGACTCTAAGTGAAAGGCATGGTCATTGACCCAGATAGTAGCTCAGAAACAACCACTTCAAGTGAAGACAAATGAAGACAAGTTAAGAAAAGGAAGGACTGAAACTTTTCTGCCTACTGGTTCATCAATAGAGATTCCAAAGCTTAGACATACCTTAGAGTGTAAGCTAACCCTCCTAGCCAACTGTTGACCTCTACAAGTTCAGACTTGAGCCAACATGGCTAACACTGATGAGGATTTTGATCAGCCCATTCCAGCACTTAGAGAAGGGGTAGATAAAAACAAACAAGTCATCAGCTTGTGGGAGAACGAGGACTATTTGACCAAGAACCAGATTGACCTATAACATCTCAGGAGAAACTGGGCAAAAAGTTACACATAGAACCAGTCGATCATGATAATGTATGCCCATTGAATGTGTACTTTGCATGTAGATATATATATATATATTATATATATATTCTTTGTGATATGTTTGTCTACTTTTTGTCGTTTTCTCATTATACACATTTGTTTCTTTCAGGTGTTGTGTCTACATTGTACTCTGTTTGTTTAACTCTGCACAGTTATGCTACTATACATATTTCCTTGAGCTAGATGAATATGCATGCACCGTTGTGACATACGTAGCAATTCACATTTAGAGGTTTTAAGGTTTGCAAAATGCTTATACATAAGCTATTTCATTTGATCTTCCATGGTATAGGTGCTATTTTTATCCTTGTTTTGCAGGTGAGGAAACTGAGGCAAACGGAGTTTAATATTTGCCACTATTCTGGTTGTAGTTGATACTTACCCAGGATCAAATAAATGTCAGAAGCAGGATGTGAACTTCTCCTCTCAACTCTAAGTCCAGCATTGTATTCATTGTATCTTATCTGGCATGTTAGTCTGCAAGTGTAGGCTCCAAAGCAGTCTGGTAAGTGGTGCTTTCTATTGTGCTAGGTCTATTATATGTTTCATGGTATTTGATACTATGCCACATTATCCAGGTTCCAAACATGATCCAGTTGATTTTATAAAGGGCCAGTTTTTAACAAATTCCAAACCCTGGGAGATGAGTTGAAGATTTCATAGGATCAGCATTTGAACTCCAGATCGGCGTCATGTGATTTTAAGCAAGACAGTGAGATCTGAAAAAGTCAAGAAATTTGGCCACAGACAAGGAGATGGAAAGGGATGAAGAAAGCAGTTGTATAAGTTTCTAGAGAAGTCATAGTGGGGTAAGTATATTAGGGATGTTTAACATGCGACAGTAGTGTCTGAGAAGTAGAGAGGCACCTAGAAGCAATATAGCCCCAAATAGGCATGGAGGAACCATTTGAAAGAGTTTTATATAAAATGTGTATATATATATATATATATATATATATATATATATATATATATATATATATATATACATATATATATATAATATGAATATATAATAATTAATTTTTATATATAATAGCATTCCCTTGCTAAATGATATGCTTAGAAATTGATCTGGAGATACTGAAATATATATCAATAACATAATAAAAATTGAACAATTCAAAATACCATTTAACAGACTAAATCTAGATTTACAGACTAGATATAATATTTATATATATTGATAAATGTATGTGTGCGTGTGTGACAACAGTATGTACATAACCATAGACTTTTTAGTTAGCTAAACTTATCTCCCATCCCTGCTAGAACCCGATGAATTTTCCCACTCTCCTTTTCCCCTTCTTGTTTCCTTATTGCTGCCTGGAGAACTAGTACCGCTTCCCCTTTGGGAGTTTCCTGTTTTCTTAAGTCTTATTTATTTTCTTTCGTACTTTTATATTAGGCTTTATCTCCAGATAAAAATAATCTGACTTCCATTGAGTTTATGGTTTTTTTTTCTAAAAGAATGTGTACTTTGGACTTTTTTTTTTCAGTGTATTATAAAGCAGAGGCTCTACTCAAAAACTCAGGAAAGAGGAAGATTTCATCCCTAATCTGGGGGCTCTGAGCTTCAGAATTTAATAAACATTTGCATAACTAGTTTGCCCAAATAATAGGGGAAATGGCAAGTGTGAACCCTTAAGACCAATTGCACTGGATTATAAGGGGAAAATA
The DNA here is from genome assembly GCF_037893015.1 of Macrotis lagotis. Taxonomy (NCBI): domain Eukaryota; kingdom Metazoa; phylum Chordata; class Mammalia; order Peramelemorphia; family Peramelidae; genus Macrotis; species Macrotis lagotis. Next base: position 37,115,218 of record NC_133659.1, on the reverse strand, counting down.
TTGTGAATATTTGACTAGTAAACATACACTTTTAAAGAATTTTCTATGTGCTGGGAACTGGCTAAGCACTGGAGATACAATGGAAAGGAGAAAAAAGTCTCTGCCTTCGAGGATCATACTTTCTGATAGGAAGAGACAATATAGAAATGACTCAATACCCAAAGAGAACAAAGAGAGAGAGAGAGAGAGAGAGAGAGAGAGAGAGAGAGAGAGAGAGATCCACATATATAAAAATATTTATAACACTCATTATTTGTGATAGCAAAGGCAATGGAAAATAAGGAGGTGCTCATCAACTGAAAAACAGATGAACAATTCATGAAAAAGTAAACAGAACCAAGAAAACTATACTATAACAATATTGTAAGGGAAAACATCTTTTGTGGACAGAGCACTGGCCCTGGAGTCAGGAGGATCTGAGTTCAAATCTGACCCCAGACACTTAAAAAATAATTACCTAGTTGTGTGACCTTGGGCAAGTCAAAAAAGAAAAAAGAAAAGAAAAAAAATCTTTGAAAAACTTAAGAACTCCAATCAATGCAATGATCATCCACAGAATCAATTATGAACCATGATAAGCATCTCCTGACAAATGTGATGGACTCAAGATGCAGAATGAAGCATACATTTTTGTACAAGATCAATGTAAGGATTTGTTTTGTTATGAGAGTTTTTCCTTTTCCCAGTGCAATGAGTTAAGTGAGAGAGAAAATTCTTATTAACTGGGAGAGAGAAGTAAAATAAATGTTACACAAAAAACTACTCCAATTCTGAATCTATCTGATTGTAATATCATCCAATCCATATCCTTCCATCTTCTCCAAACTATAGTATTAGATAATCAGTCAAAAAATGTATTGTGCTTACTATGAGGCAGGCACTATGCTAAGTTCTGGTGATACATGGAAAGCAAAAACTCAGTCACTGTCCACAAGGAGCTCACATTCAAATAGACAACTCTTTTAAAGTGCCTAAGAAATATATAGTATAAACAGAAGATAATCTCAGAGAGCAGACACTAGAGGTGAGAAAAGGTACCAAAATATTCCCTTACGGAAGAATGAGGATGGAGAAGAATTTGAGCTGAGTCTTGAAAAAAGCCATTGAAGTCAGAAGATGGAATTGTGGAGGAAATTGTCCAGGAATAGTAGTCAACGAGTGAAAAGTCATAGAATTGGATGAGAGAGTATAAGAGGTATATCACAGGCCCATCATAGTATGTAGAAGAGAAACAAGTATAAGAAGAAAGTAGTCACATTGAGAATAGTCTTAAAAGTTGAGCCAAAGCTTTTATATTTGACCTTGGAAGTGCTGAAAAGGAACCACTGGAGTCTGGTGGTGGTGGTGGTGGTGTTCCAGTGACATGAGCATTAGGAAGATCAATTTAACAACTGAGTGAAGGGTAGACTGAAGTGGTGAGTGACTTTAGGCAGGGAGACCAAACTGAAGGTTATTGCAATTGTCCAGGCATGAGATGATGAAGACCCAAGTCAATGGAGTGACAGGGCCAAAGGAGAGATTGGGACATATGCAAGAGATGCTGAGAAGATAGAAATGACAGATTTAGAACAAATTGGGTATGTGAGCTGAGTTCAAGTGAGGAATCAATATAATTATAAGCATCCTTGACTAGGAAGGTGTCAGTGACCCCTATAGTAATAAAGAAATTTGGAAGAGGGAAGGATTTTGGCAAAAGAATGGGTTCAGTTTGAGATATCTTGAGGGTGATATGTCTATAGGACATCCAGTTTGAGATGTCTAAGAAGCAGTCAGAGATGAAATACTGTAGCTCAGGGGAGAGGTTAGGATTGGATATATATAGATCTGGACATTTTCACACAGATCATACTTTATCAGAAACTTTCCTAATATCTAGACAAAAGATATCCATGACATTGCCCTCATCTTTTAGATTCATTGATCTTATAAACAAAAGAAATGAAGTCTTGATCTCTTCCTGTTGAAGTTGTGACAGCTCTCTGTAATCATCACTTCTCTGTTTTGATGGCCACTATCACTTTAATGATCTGTTCTAGAATTTTCCTCCAAAGTCAAGTTCACTGGCCTCTAGATTGTTTGATTTACCTTTTTGAAAATCAAGTTATTTTTGCTTCTCCAATTTTATGGCATCTCTCTTTTTTCCATTATCTTTTAATTATTCCCTCACAGCAACCTAACCATCATATACACCAGTGGTGGGGAGAATAAACTGCTGAAATTGGAGTGAGGAAGCACTTGAGTTCAAATCTAACCTCAGAGACTTCCTAGCCTAGTATACTTAACCACTGTCTGCCTCAGTTTCATCAGTTGTAAAATGGGAATAATGATAGCATATTCCTTACACAGTTGATTCCTTCATTTTAGTTGTCATTTTTAATCACATAAAATGCAACTATCTTGCATATATTATATATATATATAAAATCTATATAGAATATATGCAATCTAATAGAATCTATAGATAGATTCTATATATAATCATGTTATTTTCAACCACAGTCTAAAGCATTAGAATAATATTCTCTATCCCTAAATTCTGATCCCCATAAGAGACATTTGGCGAGCTTATTTGCAATGTCCTTTCCAGCTAGAGAAGCATGGAATCTGGTTGCCATCATGTGATTCTGCCTTTTCACCAGTCAACAAATTAAAACCTCTGACAGATTGCTAATGAGCTGATGTTGGAATTACAGAATAGTCTGTTATCATTTGTCCATTCACAGTTTCTTCACCAGCCCATCTGTGCACAGAATGCAGTGACTACTGAGCAAGCAGGCTGGGACACTTTCTCCATTTACACCTTGTGCCATTGGAGGCCTCTGGGAAAGCCCATCCCTAATTAAAAATTTTAACAAACATATTGCCAGCCTTCTAACACTGTTATTAAACTGCTCTCTTTTGTTAGCAAAGGTGCTGTTTGTCAGCAGTTTGTAGATTTAGGGAGTTTGCGTGTGTTTCTGTATTTCAGCAAAACATTGGTGCTTTTAAAATAATTCAATTAGAGTGTAATGCAGGTACATATCTTTAGACTCATTACAGAGACATGCACACCATCCAAATACTCTCTGACTGCACAGATTCATAGGAGCTTAAATTTGGAACTGAATCTAACTCCTTCATAAGGCAACTGAGGCAAACAGGGTTAAGTGACTTGCTAGGTCACAAAGTTAGTGTTTGAGGAAGAATTTGAATTCAGGTTTTCCTGACTCCAAGACCAGCAATCTATCTGCTGTGCCGCCTTGCTGACTAATGAACATGTAAGCCAAATGGGCAGGATGCCTTTGTGTTACAATAAGCCCATGACCATATTCAAGGTCAGGTGAGTAGGGGAAGGAGGGAAATGAAGGCAATTATCACAATCATGCAAGAGGAAAAACAAAACAAAACAAAACAAAAGGCTTCAGTTAAATTGAGGGAAAAAAAAAAGCTGAGTCTCAACTGGCATAAATTTCCAAAGTAAGTCCCCAGCCTACATCATATCCCTTGGTCTTCATTCAGACTAGCACTAACCAGGTATTTTGTCTCTGGGTGACATTTACCACATCTCTTTAAAATCTTTGGGCCTTCATTTCCCTCCTTCTGTAAGATAAGGTTTGCAATAGATGACCTCAAAAGTCTCTTCCTGGGGCAGCTAGGTGGCGCAGTAGATAGAGCAATGGCCCTGGAGTCAGGAGGACCTGAGTTCAAATCCGTCCTCAGACACTTAATAATTAGCTGCGTGGCCTTGGGCAAGCCACTTAACCCCATTTGCCTTGCAAAAAAAAAAAAAAAACAAAACCTTAAAAAAGTCTCTTCCTACTCTTAGATGATGAAGTAGCTGCTATAAGTATTATTATACTCATTTTCCAGATGAGGGAACTAAGGTCCAGAGACATTAAATGTCCCAAGATTACACAAATAAAAACACCAGAAGCCCCAAGTCTTGTTCCATTACCCTACTTCCCACTTTAAGAAAAATGAAATTTTTTTTCTCCCTAGATTCCCCAAAGCCAACAAATTGTCTATAGAAGAAAATGTCCTTTGTGCTTTTTCCACAAATTCAGACTTCATATAAATCAGGAACCCAAAGTTCTTAAAGTTGTATTAAATGGGGCCAGAGACCACCCTAGACTAGGATTAGGTGAAAGAATGGGAAGTGTTTAGCCCAGAGATGAGAAGTGGGCTACTAGTTTCGAATATTTGGAAGCTTGCTTTCTTTTCACACTCACTATATGCTGTTGTTCAGTCATTTTCAGTCATGTCCACCTCTTGGTGACCCCACTTAGAGTTTTCTTGGCAAAGATGCTTGAGAGGTTTACCATTTCTTTCTACAGCTCATTTTTCAAGTGAGAAAATGAGGCAGAGTAAAATGACTTGCCCAAGGTCACACAGCTAATAAGCATCTGGGACTGGATTTGAACTCAGGTCTAGGAAAAGGCTGAATTCCTGCCACCAGCCTGACTGCACTCTAGACCTTTGGTCACATAAACCCACGACCTCAATGAGGTGACAGGAACTCAACCTTTTCCTAGCTCCATAATTTCTAGCAAACACTCCCTCTTGTAATGAAAGGAGTGGAGAGGAAGCATATTATCCAGGACATGATCTTGTTACCTAAAAAAGGACTCTGGTGAAACTGGAGACAGAATGGAGGCCAAATCTCAAGACATAATTCTAATGGAGCAAGACAGCAAAACAGACACCAAGACTTAGAAGGAAAAAGCACTGAAGCTGAGGGGAGAGAAAAAGACAGAGACAGGAAGAGATTTATAGATATATAAATATAAAGAGATATTATAGATATATAAATATATAGAGATATTATAGATATATAAATATATAGATATAGATACATACCCATATCTATATCTGTATACTATCTTCTAGAGATGGTAAAGTTCATGGAGTTGGCTGAGTAAGAGTTGAAAGATCAATAGGACAAATTACTTTGGCAGGGGTGAGGTGGATGGATTAGAACCAGGAGAGCTGAGGCAGGGAGAGCAGAGGAAATACTAATCTGGAAACTGGAGATGAACAGGGCTTGAACTAAGGATTTAAGTGTGTGAGGAAAGAAAAAGGAAAATAGAAATGGCAATAGTTGACAGGTGATCAGCTACATGAGGTGAGGAAAAGTGAGAAACATATAGAATAAATACAGTGGAGAAAATATTGCAGTTGGAATAAAGAAGATATGAGTTCAAATCTTATCTCAATTGAGTGTGGTAGCGCACTCAGGAAATCCCTAGTTGGAGGAACACGAGTTAGGGCATCATAGCTACAATAGAGGTAGGGCTGGTCAGGTGTTTACATTAAGTTTGACACCAATATGGTGAGCCCCCAGGAGCAATAGACCAACAGGTTGCCTAATGAGGGACAACAAGCCCAGGTTGGAAATAAAATGTCCATGCCTGTCATCAGGATAAGACTTTCATGCCAATTAATAGAGAGATTCAGAAGCCAATGGGTGCTTCCAGTCTGAACAAGATAGAAAGACCCCAATTACCTCCCCCCCAAAAAAATTTTCCTTCAGATACTTCCTAGCCATGTGACCCTGAGCAAGTCACTTAGCAGTCTCAATTTCCTCATCTGTAAAATGGATATATATATATAATAATAACAATGATATGCATATTTTAATTTTTATTTATTATCATTTTTAAATTTTGAGTTCCAAATTCTCTCCCTCCCTCACCCATATCAAGAAAATGTATTTCCATATTAACCATATCCCACCAACTTCCCACAAAAAAACAAGAAAAATCAAGAAAGTGAGAACATTATACTTTAGTTTGTACTCAGAATTCATCAACTCGCTCTCTCTTTAGTTGGATGCATTTTTCATCATGAATCTTTTGTGACTGTCTTGCATCATTGTATTGATCACAGTCGTCATCAGTTTTACAACATTTCACACTCAATCATCATTATTATTCTCTGATTCGGAGATTAGATAGAAGGAACAGGTCAAGGCTAGATTTGGGAACAACATAAATGCTAGGGCAAGACGTCTGTACTTTAGCCCATCGATGGTGCAGAGGTACTGGAGATTTTATTTTTAATCAGAAGAATGACACGCCAAAGTGGTCTTTCAGGGAGATTATTCTGATAGCAGTGTGCAAGAGAATTTGGAGAAAGGAAGGGACTGGAGATAAGGAAAGCAGTTAGGACTTCATTGTAATAGCCTCAGAGCCTCTCCCTGAGGACTTGAACCAGAGCAGAGCCAGGAATGGAAAGGATGGAGGTGATAAACATTCCAAAGAAAGAATCAAAAGACCTTGGAAAAGGATTGGCTAGAGGAAGCAATGGGAAGTTCAAGGAGTCAGAGATAACACCAAGGTGACAGACTCTGAAGAGGTAGCAGCTGTGCATCCAAATGGAGGATGGCTGTTCTTGCTGTAACTGTTAGTTACCCCCCTGGCTATAAAGAAGCATTCAATCGGGAAAAAAAATAGTGTACATGCTCTGTGCCCAAGAAGGAGTAAATAAGACAAAGACTTCAGATGGGGGACCTGGAAGGGGTGGCTGAAATCGTGTTAGGATACTTTATAGAGTGAGATTCATTTCATTGAAAATAAGAAAAATTAGAGTTTTCATTGATGCTTGTTTTATCAGTGTTGTTTCTAATGACACTGCTTTTTAAGAAAAGAATCAATCTAGTAGCCTAGAACTGGAAACCAAGCATTGTGAAACAGAAAAATAAATCATGGTGTCTAAACTTTCATTAATTAAAAAATAAAACTATATTTAAGAAAAAATAATTAGGACATTTTCCGGGCACCAGTAATCAGTGATATAGCCCAAAAGTATTAAATATTCCTGCAGGCAGCCCACAACACTGGAGTAAAACTAAACCAGATTAAAATGTAATAGGCAAATATTTAATAAAATAAAAATCAATTAAAGAATACAATAAAATGGGGCAGCTAGGTGCAGTGGATAGAGCACCGGTCCTGGAGTCAGGAGGACCTGAGTTCCAATCCGGCCTCAGACACTTAATAATTACCTAGCTGTGTGACCTTGGGCAAGCCACTTAACCCCATTTGCCTTGCAAAAAAAAAACTAAAAAAAGAATACAATAAAATAATACAACCTGAAACAAATACAATTTTGAAACACAGTAAAACATTTTATTGTTCAATCATGCCCCACTCTTCCTGACCCCATTTAGGATTTTCTCAACAAAGATATTAGAGTGATTTGCCATTTCCTTCTCCAGCTCATTTTTCAGATGAGGAAACTCAGGTAAACAGTTAAGTGACTTGTCCAAGGTCACTCAGCTAATAAGTGTCTGAGGTCAAATTTGAACTCAGGAAGATGAATATCCCTGACTCTAGACCAATTACTCTATTAACTATGTCACCTATCTGCACAGGAACCTTAGTTTCTCCATCTCTAAAATGAGACATTTGAATTAATTAACCTCTAATGTCCTTAACTCTCAGGGGTCAAATCCAATTCTTCTTTTAAAGATAAGGAAATTGAGGCACAAAGCAGTAAAATGACTTACCCAAGTCATACAACTAATAAGAAACCTACTTATAAGAACATGGGGAAGAGAAGTGAAAGGGAATAAACATTTATAAAATCCCTTATTTGTGCCAGAAACTGCACTATTATACCCTTTACAAATATCAGCTCATTTGATATGCACAACCACCTTGCCAGGTAGGTCTTTTTTACAGTTGAGGAAACTGAGGTAAACAGGATTTAAGTGACTTAAGGGTCACCCAGCTAATTAAGTGTCTAAGGCCAGATTTAAACTCAAATCTTCTGACTCTAGGTTGATTCCTGACTCTATCCACTGTTCCACCCAATGGCCAACTGGAAAGGGTCTTAGAGATCATTTAATTCATCCTCTTTATTTTTAAGTTAATACTTTCTGGTCTCATAGTCCCAGAGCTAGGCTGGCTACATCTATGTGCCATTCTCTTATGTTATCAGCTCTCACCTCCAAAGGAGGTGGGTTCCATCCCACAGTTAGCTGCCAATAACTGGTGATCTATTACCATATGACCAATTATCATTGATTATCTTTTTTTTACTTAAGGCAATGGGGTTAAGTGACTTGACCAAGAATACACAGCTAGGTATTAAGTGTCTGAGGCTGGATTTGAACTCAGGCCCTCCTGACTCCAGGGCTGGTGCTCTATCTACTGCACCCCCTAGCTGCCCCCAGATATTTGTTTCTCAGACAGAAGCAAGAATAGATCTTCTCTCTCATCCCCTTCAACTTCTTAATAGTTTGCAGAATATCCCTATGTCAGCCAGAACAAAACCAAGATGTGTCCTTCTTAGGAAAGGCTCCAGCTGAGCATTAGCTTAAACACATATAATGGCTACATCCCTCTTCCTCTCCCTCCCCCTTCCTCTACCTTGATTATCTTTCTGTGACAGGGAGAGGAGCCAGATGAATAATGAGCATTTGTTTGTGCTCACTTACTACATTCTTCACAGACAATAAAGGGAAAGAAAATATCCTCAAAACTTGGTGCTCCTTTGTAGTCAAAGAGTGGGTGTCAACTGGGCCCTATCTTATGACCTATCCTGTCAAAGATATTCTTGTGATTTAAATGAGAAAGGAAAGGTAGGGAGACATCTCATTTCAAAGGAATGATTCCAGTCTAAGAAGTTGAAAGAAACTCCCTCTGCCCAACCCCTCAAAGGTGGATCCCTGGGCTCCTGTGTCAATGGGGCCCAGGTAGTAGCATCCAGCAAGGGCTCCCCAGAAAGCCCAAACTCAGTGTTTACCCTATTTTCCTCTGCTTGTTATATAACCGAGGCCTCACTTTGATGTGGAAACAAGAATGTTTCAAGTTCATATTTAGCCTAAATTCTCCATCACAGGCAGTCAAAGTCAATCAACAGTTATTAAGCCCTTATTATGTTTTGCAACTGGGGATATATGATTGACAGAAATAGTCCCTGCCCCCAAGGAGCTTACAGTCTAATGAGAGAGACAACATTCAAACAACTATGTACACACAAGACATAGAGAGGGTAAATAGTGTTAATCAAAGAGATTGGAAAGTTGAAAGTCCAGGCCGAGGTGATCAACTTCTAGTCAAGAGAAGGGATGGCAGTAGTCACAAGCTACCCCGCGCCACCCTCATTATCCCCAGCAATTTCCAAAACAGTTCTCAGCTCCTGAAGTTCTATTTACTTCAAGGTTACTTGACCACCATTGTTTTCCCTTCATTCCCCAATGCCCACCATTTATTTCCCTTCATCCAAACAGATGTGTTTGCTTTGTTTTGAGCACTGCCAAATGTGTCTCCCCTTTTTATTTCTGAGCTCCCCCTAGGCAGCTCCAAGCTCCTCCCTTCTGCCTTTTAAAACCTGTATTTCCTTTAAGCTCACTGCCTTTCCTAAAGGGAGCCTGTCCTGATCTCTCCAGCTGCTAATATTGCTTCCTCTAACCCCCTTCAAAAGTTATTTTATGTTTATTTATACTATACCTGCATATATGGGATTAATCAGAAACACCCGCCATCTATGTCTCAGTCATTGAGTAGCCCTAGTCATTTCCAATAGAGGATGTATTCTTGGGCCCAGCACTTAAGAACTTGGTTCTTTTGATGATGATGATGCAGTCATTACTTGGTCCCCATGACAGCAGTAGGAAGATGCATCAAAAGAGAATTGGCCATTTAGCCAAAAAAGTGACCCATTCAATAGACTTTAAAGACATTCCACTCTTGCTGATTCTCTTCCCATCTGCTAAGTATGTGGGGACACTGAAGTTCTCTCTTGGACTTTCTTGTGATGAGAGATGTGCCGCTTTCTTCCCTCGCCAAAACCTGGCAGATATTCACATGACATCTGGAATATATAATCAGCAGGTGACTTTTTTCCCTCTGGGCATAGGTGACCAAAGCAGTGAGTGAGAGATGGACATTTCCAGTCTTGGAAGCAAATTGATGAATTTCCAAGGTCAAGAGTTCCTTGATCAATCAAAGTTGATTAGCAGTTAAAAGAATTTTTCTATGACTGCATCCATTTAGAAAAGATAAACACCAATAGGAAGATGAATCCACACCCTGGCTTAATTGATTTGCCAAAAGATCTGTGAGATTAACAAAATAATGCAAAGCTGAGTTGAAGGTGAAATAACTATGCAAATTCCCTTAAAAATATTTAAAGTGTCAACCTCTCCATTAATTGGTGAATGATTAATCAAATTGTGGTACATGAACATAATGGAATTTGATTGTGCTGATGAATGCTGAATACAGAGAAGCCTGGAAAGACTCATATGTATTTATGAAAAGAGAAATAAGTAGAGCCAAGAAAACCACACAGACTACAAGAATAGAAATGAAAAGGACAACAAATATAAAACAACTGAAAATGAATGCAACAAAATTTAAAAACAACCTACCTCTAAAGAGACATGAGAGAACACTTCCTTTGCAGAGATAGGATGATCATGCATATAGAATATAGCATATATTTTCATATTTTTTCAATTCATTGGTCAGTTTTCCTGATTTTTTTCCTCTTCTTTTTTCTTTTAAAAATTTTATTTTGTATATTAAAAGGAAAATGAGAACATAGTAATAGTGCATTTTTTGTATCTTAAGTATCAAATTGCATCTGTAAGTCTTTGTGTTTTAAGCAATTCTTTTGTGTGGAGAAAATAAACAGCAGTTCTATATTTGACCTTCACCATTCATTGAATTCTTTTTTTCCATCATTGAAGGAGAAAGTAAACAAAGATTATACCTGTCTTAAATTATTCTCCCAAGGTTCTAGAAGAGACATAGTCAAAAATAATGGAAGTCTCCTCTTTAGAAGCATAGTACTGAATCTGTGTCTAGTTCAAAGAAAGAAAGGGCACCCTAACCCCACTGTTCTACCAGTTGGTTCTGGTTTAACTGGCACTTCCTATAGCAAAGTTCTGGCCATGTTACCCCTTCCTACCCCATTCAATAAATTCCAATGACGCCCTATGATCTCCAGGATCAAATGTAAAATCTGTTTGGAATTCAAACCCTTTCATAACCTGGCCCCCTTCTTCCTTTATAATCTTATTGCACCCCACCACTATCACTCTCAACACACACACACACACACACACCCCTACTCTGCTATCCAGGACACTGGTCTTGTTCTTCCTTGAGCAAGACATTCCATTTCCCATCTCCAGAAATTTTCACTGATTTTCCTTTGCATGCTTTCTCTCATCTCAAGTCCTTTTTTAATAAAAATTTTTTTCATAAAAAAACCTTTTCTACCACCACTACCCCCCCTTAATGCCAATGATGTCCCCCCTCCTAATTATCTCCAATTTATCCTGCCTAAGCTTTTTTTGCACATGGTTGCATGCTACCTTCCCCATTAGATGGAGAGCTCCTTGAGGACAGTCTTTCCTTGTATCCTCAGCTAATTAGTACAGTGCTCTAAAGGAAGTGTTCAATAATTCTCGATTAAGAATATAAGCTCTTTGGGGGCAGCTAGGTGGCACAATGGATAGAGCACCGGCCCTGAAGTCAGGAGCACCTGAGTTCAAATCCAGCCTCAGATACTTAATAATTACTTAGCTGTGTGGCCTTGGGCAAGTCATTTAACCCCATTAAAAAAAAAGAATATAAGCTTTTTGAGGGGAGGGGTTATTCCATAGTATCATAGCTCTAAAAACCAGCCATCTCCTCAAAGGATGTCTTCTCCAATTTCTTCATTTTAAAGATGAGGTCATGAAGACCCAGGGAAGTTAAGAGAATTGTTGCAATCATATGGTTCTTGAGGCTCAGTTATCGTGTTACTATGATGTAATTAATGATACATTGGATTGCAGTTGCTTAATAAATAAAGCACATTGAGGATAGGGTATGTTTTGTGTTTTTGCATTCCCCCATTCTCTCCCCACTTCCTAAACCATAGTTCTGGACCAGAGCAGGTACCCAAAAAATGCTTATTGGATTGTTGAATTACAAATCGAAGCCCCGCTAAAAGTACCAGGTAGGTGATGGGGAGTAGTAGTCTGGACTGAAGGAGTGGCTCCATAAAAGTGTGCAGCTTTCTCCAAGATTCCTCTGATGTCCTTCAACGGAGAGGTAGATTGCCCCATCTGTTTGACCACAAGCCTGGTTGAAGGAAACATATGTAATGATAAGGAAAAGATTCACAGAAGTCTCCAAGGAAGAGAAAGTTTGTCAGTCCAAACCTTTTGTATGCATTCCCAGGTCCTGTCCACCAATCAATTAAAATGGTACTAGGCTGTAGGTCAACAGAAAACAGTCAAGGATAACTGCATACTATGGAGAGGGGAGGGAAAGGGCTCCTCTCTCACACATCTCCAGAAGGTTCTCCAAGCTTCCGTGCAAACTGACAACAATCACACTATGCATGCTCTAGAACTGGGTCTGGACTTGTGCCTCCATTCTACTCAAAATGTGAGGGAACAACAAGTCACATGCCCTCCACTACCACCCCTTATTCCAAGTAAGGTACTACTAGTACAGAGCATCAAGAAAAAAAAGAGGATGGAAAATCAGCCAAACAATCATTGGTTGAGGAATATAAAATGATCACTAGAGAAATTCAATGAAAGTGATCTGGAAATGAAAAAGCTGGAGCAAAATCTCTTCCTTTATTTCCATCTTCTCACATTCTCTCATGAGCATCTGGAAAATATGAGAAAACTCATACAGAAGGGAAGGAAAGGCAGTAAAAAATCAATAAGAAGTTCCATCTTCTCCACTCAAGGAAGGGTAGAGGGCCCATTCCTTCCTTTCTTTGTCCCTCCTTCCCTGAAGAAACCATTAAACAAAAATAGACTTTGTAATGAGGAGTGTTGAATTCTGGAAAATTGGAAGTGCCCCAGGACAGAAGCTAGGGATGGGAATGGTGGTGAGGTAGATAGACAGATAGATAGATAGATAGATAGATAGATAGATAGATAGATAGATAGACAGATAGATGATAGATGGATGGATAGATGGATAGATGGATGAATGGATGGATGGATGGATGGATGGATGGATGGATGGATGGATAGATGGATACATATATACATAAACAAATAATAGATAAAAAGATACAGATATAAATATATAAATATAGATGTACATATGATTATATGTACATATACTATATGCTTGTGTATATATACATAAATATATCCATTATGCATATATAGTTGTGTATACATATGGTAAATAGATAGCTGGATGATGGGGCGGCTAGGTGGCATAGTGGATAAAGCACCAGCCCTGGAATCAGGAGTACCTGGGTTCAAATCCTTGCCTTGGGCAAGCACTTAATCCCGTTTGCCTTACAAAAACCTAAAAAAAAAATAGATGGATGGATGGGTGAAGGATGGATGGATGGGTGATATGTGTCTCTAAATTTATGTATATGCTACATGTTTATATGTACATATATATTTACATGTGTGTGTGTGAAGAAAGGGTCTCTGATCTTCACAGGAACAGAATTCTTTCTGTTTGAAAGATGTTTGACCTTGATATAACTGGGAGGGAGGTGGTGCAGATCAGTCCTTTGGAATAGGCTACCAAAACATTTCTCCATTTCATCTGGGTCCTGTAAAGTTATATCCCCTATCTTGCTCCCTTCAGTATACTTCTTTTTGAGGAATATTTTGTTAGAATTTGGGGTGGCGCTAAAAATCTCCCATGCAGATGTTTTCTGATACATCAGCAGATTTGTTTTGAGCTAGCAATTCCCCAAATTAATCAATAGATACCTTAATCCTCTGTGCTCACTATATACTCCTCCTTTCAAAGGAAAATCTATATGATTTATTGGGTGCAATCTGCCAAGACATACCATTGCCAAGGTCAAAGATATCTTGAGTTCACAAGATTTATGAGCTGTTAGAGAATTCATCAGAGGCATCTCTGCAATAACCTTTTTCTTCTTCACCAAAGTCTACTCATCTGCCCTTATGTCAAAGAGCTTTATTGTATGAAAATCGGAACAAGATTGGAACAAAGCCATCTCTAAGGATTCAGTCAGAAGTCACAACATGATTCTGTCCTCCACCCCCAATAGTGTTATTGATTTAAGAATCCATACATGACTTCATCAGTATTCCCCATGCCAATGTGGATTCCAAGACCTCCCTCCCATGTCTCCCTAGTCCATCCTCCATGGGTCTCTAGAAATAAGACTACTTAAACTTATCTAAGTTGGTCATTGTAAAATGAAGAGTCTATCTGTGAATCCATGTGAAATGTCAGACAGAATCAGTCAGGGTTTTTACTCTTCTAATGACTCAATGAAATCTAAGTAAATATATGAATGAAGTATGGTTAAAATGAATGGGATGAGTCAATCTGTCATGGATCTGGCATGGTGATAATTCAGGGGCATGTTAAGAAAGAAGTAATGATGGCTCTCATGTATATTTAGCACTTTAAGTTTGCAAAGCATTTGAAATATATCTCCTTTGATCTTCACAATCACCCTAGGAGGTGGGTTACTAGTTTTATTTCCATTTTATAGATGAAGTAACTGAAGGCTAAAAAGTTTGAATGACTTGCCTGTTGCCATAGTCACAAAGTTAGTAAGTGTTTGAGGCAGGATTTGAACTCAAATCTTCCTGAGTTCAGATTTAGCATGCTATCAACTCTTTCTGATGAAATGATTCCAAATCTCAGTCTATGAAATCAAGAAAGAAAAAGAAAAATGCGCATGATAATTTTGTTGTATATCTGAAAGGAATAAAGGAGGCTAGGTGGCGCAGTGAACCCTCCCTGGAGTCAGGAGTACCTGAGTTCAAATCCAAGCTCAGACACTTAATATTACCTATCTGTGTGGCCTTGGGCAAGCCACTTAACCCTACTGCCTTGCAAAAAAACCCTAAAAATAAAAAATAAAAAAAAATAAAGTAAAGACTTTGTAGTTATTTCCTTAAATTTGTACCTAGTCTCCCCAGGAAATAAGGTAGTGTAAGTATAAAGTAGAAGTGTCACAACTAGGGGATGTTTCATACTTCATGTCTTAATACGTCTTTTGAGTAAATATTCCTTTGTAAAAGCTAAATGTTGTTAACTAGTCAAATTGGTAGTGGGGCACAAATCAGTGTTATCCATGATATTGAAGAGATAGCAACTGGTGTTGGCAAATCATATTGAGGGAATAAAGTCTAGGATAGGGACCCAAGTCTATAGCACTAGAAGAATCCCATTGCCCTTCAGCAACACCCCTAGAACCCTGAGGAAGAACAGTGGTCATCTGAGCTTTGGGGAACCAATCTGCTAATGAGCTTGCAATTTAGGAGATGAAGCATGGAGCCCATACAGGTCATACAAAAGAGAAAATTAAGGCTCAGACAGCCCAAGGTCACACAATGAATCCAATTCTCCCTGTTCATCGCCTAAATATTCTCACCCTACTAGAACATTTCTTTCTGCCAATTGGTCAATAGAACTGACTAGTTGAGGAAGTAAAAGTAGTGATATAATGAAAAACTCTTCTTTCTCCCTAAGTTTTTTACCTGATATCCTATAGCTACATAGCTGTACTTGTATGCTCTGAATTTTTGAAATAATAAGGTCTTTTAGGAAAAGGACAGAGCCTATGGCTTTTTCTACATAGCATCAACACAAACAGATAGCAAATATTTCCCCAAATTGGTATTTTTTTAAATTTGGCCTATGTGCAACAATTGGGAACAATTTGTGGCTGTCTGCAAAGGAGAGTGCCATCTGTATCCAGATAAGGAGCTTTGGAGTTTGAACAAAGTTCAAGGACTATTCCCTTTAATTTAGAATAAAACAGATATCATATTGTCTGATCTTGTTACCTCTTAGACTTCTTGTCTCTTCTTTAAGGATATGATTTCTCTCCCATCACACCCAATTTGGATCAAGGTACAACATGGAAACAAAGTAAAGACTGACAGATTGCTTTCTGTGGGGAGGGGGGAGGGAAGTAAGATGGGGGAAAATTGTAAAACTCAAATAATATCTTTAATAAAAATAAATTTTTAATAAATAAATAAATAAATAAATTTTGACCTGTACAATGCCAGTAATCAGTTGGCTGGGGTCCTCTTAATACCACTTTTCTTCCCCCATCCCCTACCATTTTATATAATACTTGCTTTGTCACAAAAGACATTCATTTTTCCTTTTTTTAGCTATAATTTTTGTGGAGTCATCTAATAAACCAGGGTGAACAAGATCCTATTCTTCATTTCTTACTACATAAAGCCATCAAACTCAGAAATGATTGTTAGAAAATGTTCCCTGAATGTTGGAGGGACTATGAGACTATAAACTCACTCATGCAATGTGGGTAGAGTTTCCAAACATTTGAAAAATTTGAAACAATGCCAGATGTTTCTTACCAAACAAAGAGACATAAAAATCATGAACCAAAGAATGATTTTAGAGTAAACAAAAAGAGAAAGTGAATAACAGAGTAAGAGAAATTCTTTTTGCAAAAGAGTACAAATAATACAATTTTAAAATTAAGGAACAGAACTAGCTAAAGGAAAGGAGAGGAAGTGAGAAGGGGGAATGAAGGGTGATGGGAACAGAGTCAGTGGGAACAAGATCATATTTTAAAAAAGACTAAAGCAAAGTTACTAAGGAATATATTACTTGGTTTAAATAGAAGAGAGAACTTGGAATTGTCAAGATTCTGCATATGTAACATTAATGCATCAAGGATAAGAAAGAAAATGGTCAAATGTGGGTAGAAATTTATGTTAAATTTCTTTCATAAGGTTTTGGTATTTACATCCACATGTGTACATATGTGTAAACATTTATATATGTGTGCATATATATGCACACATATGATACCATTCCCCAGTAGATAAATGTCAAAGGATATGAACTAATTCTCAAAAATTACAAAACATTTACAACCACATAAAAATGCTCCAAACTACTAAAAATAAAAGAAATACAAATCAAAATTACCCTGTTTCACCTCACATTCTGGAAGTAGGCAAAAAAATAATGATCCAAAAATGGCAATAGTCAATGTCAGAGGGGTTATGGAAAGAGCATACTAATACATTAGTGGTGGAGCTGTAAAATTGTACAATCATTTTGAAAAGCCATTTGAAATCCTGTTAATAAAGTGATTAAAATGCTCATATCCTTTTAATTTGAAACTCCATTACTGAGCCTATACCCCAAGGAAGCCATCAATAAAAAAAGTCCCCATATATTCCAAAATACTTATAGCAGCACTTTTTGTGATAGCTAAGAAATGTGTTAGCTAAGAAAGTAGATGCCTATCAATTGAAGAATGACTAAATAAATTGTAGTACATGAATTTAATGGAATATTACCAGGCTGAAAGAAATGTGTGACGAATACAAAGAAGCATGGAAAAATTTCTATGAACTATTGAAGAGTGAGGTAAATAGAACCAAGGAAAAAATAAATTCAGTATCTACTATACTGGAAATGTAAAAAGCACTGATACATGAAAAAATCAAAAGCAAATGTAATAAAATTAACAAGGGGATGAGAATGAAGAGAGATGAGAAGACACCTCCAACCTACTCCTTGATGGAGGTGGGAGCTTCACAGTGTTAGACATTAAACATATTTGCAGACTTTTCCAATGTATCAATCAGTTTTGCTGACTTTTTTTTCTTCTTTCTCTCCAAAAAATACTATTTGTCATATGGGATAGCTCTCTAGAAAGGAAAAGCAGAGAGAGATGCTATGGTGATGTAAGGGTCAGAAAATGATAAAAACTTATTTTTTAAGTTATTAAACCATTTGAGCTCTACATCCCTGTCTTAGGCATATTCCCTAAAAGGTCAGTGATAGAAAGAAAGACCTATGTGTTTATCAAAATATTCCCAACTGCATTTTTTAGTAGCAAAACTGGAAACAAGTAGCTAGCCATCAATCTTGAGATGTGATTATGAATGTATGAGATATTATTGTACCAATCTTCCCTTCTCTTAGTGGAAAGATTTGGGACTCTGTGTATAGAAAATTGTATACCCCACAAAAGATAGTCTCTTTGGGGTGGGGGGTTGCAAGGCAATGGGGTTAAGTGACTTACCCAAGGTCACAGCTAGGTAATTAGTAAGTGTCTGAGGTCACATTTGAACTCAGGTCCTCCTATCTCCAGGACCAGTGCTCCATCCACTGTGCCACCTTGCTGCCCAAAAGATAGTCTCTTTATCACTTGGGTTTTGCCTAAATTTTTCTTTCTTACAAGGGAAACGTCAATTAGTAGGGAGGGGGAGCATATTGAAAAAATATTCTAATGTTTAAAAAAGATCACAAACAAAATTTTTAAGTGCCTGATATCTTACAGAGTTAACCTCACTATCTTTTAATGACTTTTTTGTCGGTCTAACCCAGATTCTTGACCTGCTGCCTGCTCTGGTTTTAGTTACATAATGGAAAAACTGAAGAGTAAGGTCATTTTCCAGCCACGAGTGACTAAGGGGTTGTGAGTGCCAATGTGATGATGAAAAGTCATCTCATTGACTGAGGAGTCAGAAGGATTGATGATTCAGTAGAAACTGAACAGTAAGCTAAATGTCCATGTAAAAGATTTTAGTGGAAAACTTCTCCCTCTCTTCCCTGGGTGCTTTAGTTTAAAGAAGGAGGAAAAAAAGAAAGGAAACAAAGATTAAGCACCTACTATATGCACTTTATAAATATCACATTCGAGCCTCACAACAACTCTGAGAGACAGGTATCATTATGATTCCAAGTTTACATTTGTGGAAACAGAGATAGATAAAGGTGAAATGAGGATCACTGAGTCAGCAAGTATCCAAGGTTGGATTTGAACCCAGGTATTCTTGACTTTGGTCTGGCATTTTATCTACTGGACCAATTAGCAAATAGAGAATGATGTGCCACATGATACCAGTCAGGGGAAGCCCCATCACTACCTAGTCATCGTGTGGATGTGACTCCCCTGTGTATCCTGCAAGGGAAGAACCCAAGTGATTGGTGGGAAGGGGAGACCCATCAAAGCTGTCTGAGAGTGCACCAACAGTACTAAGAACTGAGCCTAATGAGGAGCCGGCATTCCTGGATAACAACCTTCTTCATCTGGTAACCCAGAAATGAATTAGCCATTAGGCACTGCAAGCAACGGTCACTTGTGCAAAGGAAATTCCCACATCAAAGTGAACTTGGTCAGGACTTCAGAGGGAGAAAAGGACTCTCAAGGCCGAGAGCCTCCCTTCAGCCCTACATGGTCACTACTTATGAGGTGTTTTATCTTTGTATTTAAAGTCTCCTCAGGAACTGGGAAGGAAGAAGGTGCTCCTTGGGTTGAAGGGTGTGTGTGTGTGTGTGTGTGTGTGTGTGTGTGTGTGTGTTTGCTATCCTTTCTCAATAAATATCCTTTTGTAAAATGTACTTGATAGCAATTGGTTGATTGATATTAGGAAAACATTAACTGGCTAATTGATATTGGCGACTACATTGGATGGGGACTTGTGAGCTATGGAATTAAAATTTCCAAACCCCTGGGTTTACCCATAGAACTCTGAGTGAAGATCTGGAAACTTTTCCTGCCTGGGTGAGTCAGGAGAATAGACTCTTTGGAAGTACCATTATAAATGTGTTTCCTTAACCTTTGACTCCGCTACCTCAATGCTTACTGTTTCCACAGATTCAGTAAGCTTCCTTGAAACCATGACTATCATTACCCTAAACCCAGGGTGACAAGGTGACACCCAAGAGAGTAGTTTAATAAACTTGACCTCAATTGAGTCATTAGAAGTATTCTCCAAATAGTCCAATTCAATCACTTCAACAGACATTTTATTAAGCTCCCAATGTGTATAGGTCACTATGCCAAAATAATTTTTAAAAAACTCTGTACTGCCTGAATCTGGAACTATTTGGGGAGAGCTGTTTTCTTTCTTTGTTTCATTCAGTTGGTACGTTTCTTAAATGGGTGAAATGACTTTATAGCCCAAAAATGACTTTATACTTTTCCAGAATTTCTGAGCTTACTGACATATAAGAGGAACTGGAATATTAATACTCAGTATAACCGGAATACTCCAGTTCTCAGTCCATTTCAGCTCTTAGCTATTTGAAGGGCACGATGCTATATGGAAGGGGGCAATAGAAGGCACAGTGGAAAGAGAGCTGGACCTAGACTCAAGAATATCACAGTACCTCCTATTGTTATTAACTGTGTGACCCTGGGCAGGTTAGACCATCTCAACCTCAATGTCATTATCTGCAAAATGAAGAAAACCTTTGCTGCAACAATCAAATGAGATAACATAAGTAAAGCACCTTGTGAATCTTAAAGTGTTATGAAAGTGCTATAAATGATAACAATGATGATGATGATGATGGTAGTAGTGGTGATAAGGACAATGATGATGATGATAATGATGGTGATAGTGATGGTGATGATGATGTGATTATGGTGGTGAAGATGATGGTGGTGGTAGTGACAGTGATGATTAGAAAGGTGGGAATCCTTGACCTCTTGGAGTTCATAGTCCAACAGAAGGATAAGATACCAGCCACATAAGGAACTCTAATTGACAATGCTATAGGATAGGTTCATTCAAGCAGTGTAAAACAAAAATGAGAAACTCATTACTGACACAGGAGATGACAGAAGGCTTCATGGGTTTTAAAGGATTGGTTGCCATTCAGCAAGTGGAGAGGGAAAAGGAGGATACTTGAGTCCAGAAAATGAGTGATGATACAAGGATATAAAGTCAAAGTATCATGTTTAGGGGGAAAGAAGAGACAATTTAGAGGCAGTGAAGATAAAATATCAGGCCTGCAGTCTTGAAGACCTGAGTTCAAATCTGCCTCAGACATGTTCTAGCTGTATGATCCTGGGTAAGTCACTTAACTCTGCCTCAAAAAAATGTGGGAAAGGGGTTTAGCTCCTGGGTAGGTCTTAATTTTTTTTTTTGCTTTTGAAACAAGTTCCTAGCTGCAGACAATAACACCTACTTCCTAGTTCCCTAGCAACTGTTAAGATTTCTATGAACTGTTGCATCAATGATATTTATATCCATGACTAATTCCATTAGTCCTACTCATTTATCCAGTCCCTATTTGTGGGGAGCATCTGCGATAGAGAATCTAACCTCAGAAAACTCGTCAAACCAGTTTGGTTTAACCTGACTGTAATTCTCTGATAGAGCAAACACATACATGGTGATATATGTTTGAAGGTTTGCAAAGCACCCCACATACTAGATCTCAGGATGTGTAATAATTAATGGCTTACTATCATAGTGGAGGAGCTCTTCAGTGGAGTGTCCCAAAGATGTGTGTGTTTGTGTGTGTGTGTGTATGTGTGTGTCTGTGGCCTTGTGTTGTTTAACATTTTGGACAATGACCTTGACAAAAGCATAGATGTATAAACAGTCATGATAGAAATTTACTGGTAATGGAAAACAGAGAGAGATACCTAATCCACTGCACCACAGAACCTAGATCCAAAAGAAAAATCTTGACAGACTTGGCAGACTATTCCAGTGACTCTCCAACTTTTGGGTCTCAGCAGTCTTTTTTAAAAATGATTTGGGGGGGGGGGGTCACAGTCTTCTCTGAAACTATGGTCCAGCCAATGCTGCTTGGCTGTTTCTTTGTCTCTCTCTCTCTCTCCCTATCCCTGTCTATATCTTATAACTTTTTAAATAAATTTTTATTTTATTCCACCCTTGCTTTCCCGAGTCTGAATAATGATTTCTCATAGGCAAAACCGAACTCAAGTAGCTGATGGCTACATAATGGCAAGCTAGCCAGGAGCTTCTCTGCCTAGATTTGGGGAATTAGCTTGAGCTCCATAGGTTACCAGCTGCACTTCTCCAATTGCAGCCTCTGCAGGATACCAGCCAGTTTTGTCATAGCAAACATCCTCTAGACCCTGCCTCAGTGGATTTCTCACTGCAATGCATTCACCTTCAGATGGACCCTGAAAGGCCCAGATGAATCCAAATAATTTTGAGGGGAGAAATGAGGCGGAGAATTATGAATGCAGCTTTAATGCAGTTAAATCTTGTTAAAGGGTGGAAAGCTCTTTGCTCTTGAGATGCAAATTGACCTCTATTGTTTCACTGTAAAATGTAAAATTTGTATCCTATCTCCTCATTTCTAACCCCCAGCTTCCAACCCTCTACCTCATAAAAGGAGGGGAGGGATTTCCCCTTTTGCTCTCAGTGCCCAGATAAGGGGCAAGGCTATAAAACCTGGGTTGGACCTCTACTGCGGGTCAGTCTGTTCTCTGACCCAGGCAGCTCTCCCTGGATGTCTTTATTTCTGTTTCTCTCTATCTCCCCCTGTCTCTGTGCTTCCCAAGCCACCTCACCTAACCTTTTGTTATTCACCTTGTCCTAAAAGACTTGTTGAGCTTTCAGGAGGAAAAGTTTTAACCTGTTTACTTTGTAATAATTTGTAATGAAATCCTAAGCAGTTTAAAAAAAATGATTGGGGATCACAAGTAGCTTTTCTTTATGTGAGTGACATCTATTTACCATATTAGAAATTAAAGCTGCTAGCTATTTTTAATATTTATTTATTAAATTTATTTCACAGTTGCAACAGTAAATTCATAACATATTTTATTATAATAACTATATTTTCTAAAGCAAAAACCATTCTGTGAGAAGGGTAGCAGTTTTATATATTTTTGCAAATTTCTTTAGCATCCGGTTTAATAGAAGACAGCTGGATTCTCCTGTCTGCTTCTGCATTCAGTCTGCTGCATTATGTTGTTCCAGTTGAAGTCTATGGAGAAAACCCAACCTCACTTCCAGATATGTAGTTTGAAAAGCAGTTTTAAATGCAAATGATATCTTATATAATTATGAAAATAGTTCTGGCCTAATAAACCCCTAAAATGTCTCAGGAAGCCACATGAAGCATCCTTTGTGAAACACTGGGCCAAAATATCAAGCTAAATATGATAATACAGCATTCTACAGGGAAAATATAATCTTACATCTGGTTTTCCCAGACTTGGAATACTCTCCCACTTCTCCTTCACCTATTGACTTCCCTGGCTTCCTTTAAGTTCCTTTAAATTTCACTAAAATTCCATTTTTTAAAGGAAGCCTTTTCTCACTCCTCTTAATTATAGTGTCTCTCCTTTGTTAATTATTTATCCTGTATGTAAGCTAGCTTTGTATATATCTGTTCATTTGCTGTCTCTCTCATTAGTCTGTAAACTCCTTGAGGGCAGGGACTGTCATTTGTCTTTTTTTTTTGGGGGGGGGGGAATACCAGAACTTAATACAATATCTGGTTCATAGTAGATGCTATGCTAATTCTTGTTCCTCTCTCTTTCTCTTCCCCTTCTCAGTCTAAGGCACCCTACTGGATTCAACTGGAAAGCATCCAATGAACAACCAATCAGGTGAAGGAGCTTGAGTCCATGCCCAGCAAGGCTCAGTGGAAGAAGTTAGAGATGTTTCCTCTGGAGAAGAGAAGACTAAGGGAAGACTTGACAGCTAGCTTCAAATATATAAAAAAGTTTTGTTATGGAGGAAAGTTTAGACCTGTTCCTTTGGGTCTCAGAAAAGAGAATTAGGAGCAGTGGGTAGAAAATCCAAAGAGGTGAATTTAGGATTGCTGACAGCAAAAACTTTTAACAATTAGAGCTAACTCAAAATGGAAGAAAGACCTGCTTGGGAAGTGATGGCTTCCCCACTTTTGAAGACATTTTACACTCGACTTTACAAATACAAGAATGGAGAGTTATGATAAGACATTCCTGAAAAAAATGGAGCAGGAGTGGGGATCAGTGTACATTGGTAGACCAGAGTCTACTAGAATCCTAAACAATAAGTGGAGAACCACTTATCGGTTACCTTGGAGTGGAGATTGAGTTAGGGGAGGAGGAAGAGGAGGAGGAAGAGGAGGAGGAAGAGGAGGAGGAAGAGGAGGAGGATTGCATCGGACTAGGTGGACACAAAAGCACTTTTCAGCTCTATAATTCTATAATCCTGTGATCTATGTTTGGGGACGGTGAGAGGGGATATTTGGGAAGCTGGAGTTATAGGGAAAGGGTCGGAACTGAAATGAACTGTTCTGATCATTTATAATGAGCATCATAATCAACAACGCCTTGTTTTTGTTCCATTCCACACCAATTAGTGTCTATTTGGTCAACCAATGAATGAAGTGAATAAATTAATATTAAAAAGTATCATAGGTTTACATGTACCATATATAGACAGTGCCTGTCTTGCAGAAGGTTATATTCTAATAGAAGGAGAAAGAGAGAGAGAGAGAGAGAGAGAGAGAGAGAGAGAGAGAGAGAAATATATATGTATATATATATATATATATATATATATATATATATACTCACATACATACATACATATGGGAGTGGTCACTAGGGAAGGAGATTTGGATTTGGAAAATTACAGAAATGATACACTTTTTCCAGTAGCAAAAGATAATGTGGATTTGATTATGGAAACTAGAAACTGGTAGGTCAATGAAATCTTTTCAAATATTGACTGTTATGTTTTGCATGATTTCACATATATGATGGATATCATATTACTTGCCTCAGTGGGTGGAAGAAAGCTGGATGAAGGAAGAGAATTTGTAACTAAAAATAAAAAATGAAAAAAAATTAAAAATAAAAAATTTTCAAATATAATAGAAATTTAAAAATAAGTGTAGCCTGTGAGTCCTCCTGAAAATTAGCCCAAGTTCAAGGCATGTTTGGGGTTTTTACTCAAAACAGAGCCCACAGGAGACCAATAACTATTATTTTATGAGATGAGTCAGAAGATTCATTAGTTCAAAGCAAAATAAATATATTAAAATCATACTAATATAAATAAGAAGGAAAATACACATATGCAAATATACATCCCTAGCTACATAAGGTATATTGAACCATAGGTAGAAGAAGTGAACTTGTGTACAACAGGTAATCTATAGGAAACACTGTAACCAGGACAAACTAGGGATTCCCTCTGGCCAGAACCTCTCTCCACCTTTGATGTTACACCTACTGCTGTCCAATTCTACAGACTTTCCAATTCATCTACCTACAACCTGGATGAGTACATCTATTGAGGGCAGCTGTGCTGTGTTTCTGAGGTGCACTGCTGGGTTGTTCTGTCTTAAAACACTTTTATTTACTAGTCTTATATAGCTGGGTTTTCTCTGTAGGTTTTCTGCTTTTCTCTGCTGCCATCTTCTGGGTTTCACATGTTATATGTCTTTTTTCCCCATAGGAGGAGGGGTCTTTAAGCTCTTTTAGCTCATAGCCCCAGGAACTATCCCAGCTTTTTTTATGATTCAGACCTAGGCTGTAACTAGGCAGAAAAGCCTGTAGGCATTGTCTGTCTTTCGAGATTTTTTCCCCCTGAACCCTGAATCTTTCCCTGAACATGCCTGCTATTTGATTTAGGTTGGGTAAATTCTTTTCAAGTTCTTTCTACTGCTAGCATGCCATTAGAGAGACCATATAAATCACCTCAGGAGGAAGGCTGAGAGGAGCTGGCAACTTCTCACTAAATAAAAAAGTTTTTTCCCTCCATCTAAAAATAATCCACAATTTTCTAAATGCAATCCAGCCCTCTCTTTTCCTCATACAAACCCAAGTCATCATCCATCTACAGTGACTGCTCTAAATATATGTACCATCCTTATCACTGAATATGTAGTAAGAGCCAAATGGTCACTTCTTGTTTATCTTATAGTGTGGATTCTTTTCCCAGTATTCTTTAAAACTTCACTTTGCTCTATTAAATCTACAGAAACAGCAGTGCTTAATAACTCCATAGATTTCATAATGTCCTAAATTCTCTCTCCTTTTCAGGGAATTTTTATGCAGAACTGTCATGCTATAAGACTTCAAAATCTGAACTCACACAAGAGATCATAGGATTCGATATTTTGAAAAAATTTTAAAAGGTCCAGTCCCAATCATTGTATGAACAAGGAAACTGAAGTCAAGAGACAAACACGGACAGAAATACAAGGACACAGAGAGACAGGAGAGAGAGAGAGAGAGAGAGAGAGAGAGAGAGAGAGAGAGAGAGAGAGACTGACAGCGAGAGAGAGAGAATGGAGGCAGGTACCATTCCATAAGAGAGAAAGAACCGACCTTAGACATAAAAACCTTGTTTAATAGGGTAGGGGTTGGGAAAGGAGGTGATCTCTCAGTTCTGCATTATGGTCCCAAAGACATTAAGTATGTCATGTTTGGTACAGGACCAAATAACTTTAGGCCTTAAGTGACTACAGAGTTGAAGTGACTCCTTTACATTGACTGATTTTTGAAGGTAATAATATCAGTCATGACTGAACCCTTATATTTTTATATTTAAGCTTTCATTTCCCTGAAATATCTTTAAAACAATCTCCATTAGATCCTAAGCCCCTTGAAAGCAGGAACTATCTTTTGCCTCTTTTTGTATTCCCACTGCTGGCACATGGTAGATGATTTATACGGGTTTATTGATTGATTGATCTTTTGATGTCTTTCAATATGGATGTCCCCTGTTCCCAGATTCCCTTCACCACTTGGTTTTGTCCTACTTGTGTTCTCTCCTTATTCCTCACATCAATACATCAGGTGCTGAGCCCAAATGTGTTTATTCTATTGTGATTTACTATTAAAATAAAACATGCCAAGTCTTCTGTATATTTAGTTTGACCTCCATACTTTTTTAAATCTTACAAATCTTCTGTTCTTCTCCATGTTGCTTTAACAATGAGTTTGGATTCTAAATAAGGGTTTGTTCCACATTCTGTAGTGAGTACTGTAGTCTCATTCTCCCAGAGCTAGACTGGTTACATCATCTTCAGAGGGTTCTAAGAGAATCCCTGAGAGATCGGAGAGCCAATAATGCTATTGGCTCAAGCTCCCATTTTGGTATGTTTCCTCTCACTGGTAGTCACTAATGCCTAGAACTCAAATTCCATTTAACCAATTAATAGAAATTAACTTTTAAAAAGGGATATTACTCACCTCAAGGATATAGAATGAACAGAATTACAAATATTTCCCCCAACATCTTGGGAGCAAAATCTCCCCCTACTATTTCAATTCCTAGCAAGAGTAAGTAGATTCAGGCTTAAGGCAATTTCTCCATAGTTCCCACCAAGCACCTATCCAAATGCAGCATGGAAGCCAGATGAACTCTTGTCTCAACTACCATCAGACTGGCACAGAAAATCCACTCTTCTATTCTCAGGGACCTTACAGTTTTGCTGACTGCAAAACCCAGCATGGATCTCACTTCCTGGTGGCCTCCTCTCCTGACTTTTGGAAACTGGAGATAGTAGCAACCAAACTCCTTCAGATAAATGAAAGAATAAATGCCCACACAAAGAACTCAAGATTTGTATTCATGGACCACATGTTGACCTTAGATGGGACCTTAGATGGGATCCCAAGGCCTATATTCATGGACCACATGTTGGCCTTAGATGATGGCCCCAAAAAGCAGGACAAGGTTCTTTCAGTACCTTTGAATGCACTCTAGTTCAAATTATGCAGACAAAGTCCTTTACCATGTGTCCAATGGAAGAGAAGCCATTACTACTATTATTAAACTAGGCCTGCTCCACAGTCCATGTAGTATTGCATAAGAGGCCCCTTTCCCAAGCCCAGAAGGACTGGATTCACTAGCCAGTCCCTCATTATGATGCCCAGTAACACATGTGTCAAGGTTTTCAAATGTTTGCTAGCTAAGGCAATTGCTAGGGTCTTTTGGCCTCAGTAGTTTGACTAAATAAAAAACAATTTTAAATTGCATTATCATTTACATTTATATAAAACTAGTAATTTTTCAAGGTTATTTTCACAAAGATTCCACCACTATATTCTCACAAGCGTGATGCAAATCCAAAGTTTGGATTTAGATCCTAATTCTAGATGATCCAATGGATTCAAATCTGCCTGCACACGCAAACAAGTTGAATGACCCTGGGCAAGTTACTTAACCTCTGCCACAGTTTCCTCTCTTGTAAAAAATGAGAATGCACTAATTGCTCTCTATGGTCCCATCTGTCTCCCATATCTATGGTCCTCTGACCTTCTGAAGTCTGTAAAGTAAAGTTGTCATATTGCTTGCCCTCTGTCATAGAGGAGACCAAAAAACTTCCCTGTCATTCAAGATGCAGAGTTGGAAACCCAGAGCCCCCTGCCTCCCAGCTCTTGGTGCTTTATACTAAAGGTCATCCCTTTACCATGACTGATCCTAGCAGACATGGATTATTTCCCCGCACTAATTCATCTTGGCTCTTCAACTATGGCATAAGAAACTATCAAGATGGGAATGAGCTCATATATAAAAGGAGCCTGCTTTCTCCCTGCTTCAATCCTTCATTTCTCCCCCACTGATGCAACAGAATTTCAGGTAGCACATGGATGCAGGCATGCCTACAAAGACACGGACACTTCACTGCATAGGAGTGATGTGTCCCTAAAGAGAAATTCAGAGGCTAAATTTGGGCCAAGCTAATTATATTTTTAAATGTCCTGGCTTTCAAGAAGGCCTAGACCTTTAAAATAAATGTTGACTTTTTTTAATAAGGCAAATTATTGCTCCCAATTTACAAGGAGTATTGGTAAATTGGGAAGTACCCAATAAGTTGGGGTTTGGTAAGACATGTTCAAACACCACGTTCCCACTTTCTATATATGGGTGACTTTTTTGCCCTCAGTTTCCACATAGAAAAGATGACGGGGAGAAGCAGAGTGAGGGAGTTGGACAAAATGACCTCTAAGGTCCAGATCAAAATCTCTGATCCTATGTTCCGTAACATGAATTCAGATTTGTATAGAGTGTGTTGGGTTTGTTTAAAACACACACTTATGCTAGCAAGAACTGAGCTAATAGGAAATCCCTTTCCTTCTGTCGTCAAGTATCCAAACAACTGCATTGGCATCCTCAGGATCATGAGTGCAGGCTGGACAGGAAGGCCTTTTGAGGCCATCTAGCTCTAACCCTCTCATTTGATAGATGAAGAAACTGAGGTTCAAAGAGACTGTGACTTGTCCAGGGTCACACAAGTGGCAGTAAGTAAGCAAGGAAGGATGTAAAGTCTGATCCTCTAATTCCAAAAACAGTAGCTTCCCCTACATTCAAGGTGTCACGGAGAGGAGACTAGGTGGAGAAATTACTGGAACTTAGCAGCATTTCCCTTCTCTGATAACCTTTTCCCTAGTTTTGCCAGAGCCAAACCACAAAGCAAGTTCCCCATAACTCTCAGGGAAATACCCACCCAACACAGATCCAAAGCTTGTGGATGAATGCTTTGGATAATAGGAACCCAGGATAGCGGTGCTTCTTTGGAAACACACTTTACATCCTTGAGTACTCAAGGGGGTAACCTTAATGAGCATAAAATATTCATTTCTAATAAGAACATACTGTCATAATCACCCTCCATGTGATAAATATCCTAGAGATTTTCTCTTTGTTAGGTTAATACTTTTCCACAAGATAATTTAACCAATTCTCTAAAAAATAATCACACGTTATCAGGCCCCTGATTCAGTGGAATGGTAACTTGGGGTGGGTATGGAATAGCTTTGTTGGGGTATTTTTTTATTTTTTTTTAATGTTTTGAATCTTGTCTTAAACAGACCTCATCCAAATAAAGGCTCCTTTTTTCTAGGTTTGTTGTTCACTACAATCAGACTCCCAGTTGGCTAACTTCTCATCAAACTGAACGTCTCTGGATTTTATTTGAGAAAAATTTATCATCCACAAGCAAAGACAGAAAATGTGTGAATGTCTAAAGCTTATGTAAATTAAGAGGCCATGCACACTGGTCCTAAAAATAGTAGATAATTATAGGCATTTCTTCCCTATACAATCATTATGGGCCTCCTGTCATCTTCCCTGTTCTGTATAAGGTCACAGTAGTATTATACAAAATTTACAGTATATTACAAGTTAAAAACACAGTAATTAGCAACCATGCATCTCCAGTCCCAGTGATGAATGTTCACAGGACAAGTGAAAAAAAAAGGAACATTATTTGTTTTATGTGGACAGAACACACTTAAATTTAATCATCAACTCCTGTTAGCCAATGGGCAATATTCCCTCACTATTAGGATATGATTTGCCAGTTTCCTACTGCCCCCCTGGGCTGAATTCATCCTTAACGAAGAGACAGAAAGCCACATCTTTCACTATAATCTTGGCCAGGTACACTTTTTTCTTTCACATTTAATAACGCCATGGAACGTGTTGAATCAGAGGAAGAAGGCACAGAGAAAATGACAACTGTGATCTGGACAATTACAAGCAACATATGAATTTAGAAATTAAAAAAATCAATTCACTAAATAACCTGGGCAATTCTGAGATCTTCTCTGATACTCTTTGTTTTTCAGCTTGTTTACACTATTTATTCTGGGCAGAGGATGAGAGGAAGAGAAGGCTACAAATATCAAACTTCCCTAGGAAAGATGGTGTCTAATAAATTAAAGGATGGATACCCAACTCTCAGTTGTCTACATCCAGTCAATCATCACACTTTTATTAAATACCTAATGTGTTCCAGATAATCAAGACACAAAGATGAAAATAAAAGTCTCTGCTCTCATGGGGTATACATTCTACCATGGGAGACAGCCTTCAGATAGATAGATAGATGGATGATGGATGGATGGATGGATGGATGGATGGATGGATGGATGGGTAGATACATAATTAGATAGATAGTTATAGAGATACATAGATAAACATACATATATAGGTATATATAAATTCTATAAAAAATAAATACAAGGTAGGGGCGGCTAGGTGGCCCAGTGGATAGAGCACCTGCCCTGGAGTCAGGAGGACCTGAGTTCAAATCCGGCCTCAGACACTTAATAATTACCTAGCTGTGTGGCCTTAGGCAAGTCACTTAATCCAATTGCCTTGCAAAAACCTAAATAAATAAATGAATGAATGAATGAATGAACGAATGAATGAATGGATGGATGAATGAATAAATAAAAATAAATAAATAAACAGACAAATAAACAAACAAATGAATGAAGACAGATAGACAGACAGACAGACAGACAGATACAAGGTAATTTGGGAAGAGGGAGAATAAGAAAAAGGTTTTTTTAGGTTTTTTTAATTTTTTTGAAAAAGTTTTTTTAAAAAAAAAGGTGGATTTTGAACCAACTAAAAAGAAACTTAATATTCTACAAGATAAAGGTGAGAAAGGATGGTATTCCATGCAAAGGAGTCAATCACTGAAAAAAGCTCTAAAATGAAAGATTGTGTTATGGGTATGATTAGCAGGACATCAAGGCAAGAAGAGGTTCATCTAATACTCCATCACATCCAATGACCTTTTAATGTTCAATTGACTACTTTTCTTACCACAGTCCTGGGAAGTAGATAGCTTGAATACTGTTATCTCCATTTTGCTGATTAGGAAACAGGTTCAATAAGTGACTGGCTGGTTTTGTCCTTTGTTCTCAAAGAGAACCCAAATGACATCTCTGTGTTAGAATCAAGTTACAATATACTGTCTGTCTAGCTAATCAGACAGAGAGCACCCTCTCTGATAAGGATACACCCTACTTACTAACCATGTGACACACGGTGGTCATTCCACTGAACTATGGTGCTGGTGACTTTGCACAATCCCACCCCCCCCCACTCCAATGCATTCACTTGCACGCCCTGGCATTACCTCTCTGATAATCATGATCTTCTTCAAGAATAAAGGATAACCAACAACAACACTTTTCATTTCACATAAGCAATTGATGGCATCTTAAAAGGTCACTTCTACAGGATTTGGTCTAGGGACTGAAAGCAAAGATACGGGCATAGTCAGTCTGGCCATTCTCTGTCCCAAATCCCCACAAGTCCAACCCTAGAAGAAATATTGCTATATGCAAGGAAAAGGAAAATTGAGACAGACCCAGACTTCAAGGTAGCTGATACTATTGAATTGTTTTCCATAGAGAGATGAGAGGACAGAAGAATTTATGTCATACTGAGCTTCATTTACTTCATTTATTTTCTCATCACCCTGTCTCCAAAAATTCTGTCAGTCACCACTCTCCATTGGAGGTTAATCCCAACTTCTGAATTTTAATGTTATTCCTGACTCTTCCCTTTCCTCTCATATCCAATCACCTTTCATATCTAAAATCCATAATATCTCTAGTATTTTTCTTTCTATTCCCACAGCCATCATTTTTATAAAACCCTCATTACTCCCAAACTGTACTATTGCAATAACCTCCTAAAAGGTAATACATCCTGATCTTGCCCTTTCCTCCAGGGGTGTGCAGATAAGAGCTCATGAAAGAAGACTGTTAAACTTTCAACATAAAAATCTGCATTGATTCATTACTTGATTATCTATACTTAAGATAAAGGAGAAAATTTCCATGGTGCATTGTGTGATGATCTAATATGATATATTCAGGTCTTCTCAGCAGTACACTGCTCAAAAATAATTCTAAAAATACTTTTGATGGAAAATGTCATCCACATTCAGAGAAAGAACTTTGGAATACTAATGCAGATTAAAGCATACTATTTTCACTTTTTTAAAAATTTTGTTTAAAAATTTGGTTGATCTGGTAAAAAAAAATCTTTCTCATGATTCCCCCCCTTTTTTCTGATTCTTCTTTCACAATTGACTAATATGATAATATGTTTAACATGATTGTGCATGTATAACCCAAGACTCACTGTCTTGAGGAAAGCAAAGGGAAGGAAGGAAGGTGAGAAAATAAGGAAAGAATTCAAAATATTGTAGAAAATTGTCAGAAATCTTTAAACATGTTCTGATCACTATACCATGAAATAGCTCCCTCTAACTACCAAATAAGATTCAGACTTCTTAATTTGGCATTCAAGGTGTTCCATAAATTGGTGCTACCTTTCTAGTCACATCTATGTCCCTCCACATACTTTATATTCAAGCCAACCTAACTTAATCATGGTCTTCTATATACACCTTATACTTCCCACCTCTAAGTCTTTTTTAATCTGATCCCCATGCCTGCAATATATTTTTTCCAAGACACTCTGTCTATTGAATTCCTGTTCAATTTTTAAAGTCCAACTTATATGTAAGCTCCTTTATATGACACCCAAAGTTCTCCCCCTCAAAACTCATAAAGAACGCTATAGACTGAGCTCCTTGAGAGCTCAGACTGTTGTTTATTTTTCTTTGTTTCCTCAGAGCTCAATACAGTGTCTGGTGTATAGTAGATGCTTTATATATGTCTGCTGACTTGTCACCTCTTTGATTTACTAAGCACATTCATTTGCATGGAATGACACTGAGGGAAAAAATGAAAAAGAAGTTCAAAAGATAGATTCAACCCAAACTTGAAGATTTTTCTGGCTAAGCTGAGTGTCAAAGTGGGATCTTGACTCTCAAAAGAACTGAAATTGTCCCTGGGGCTATAAGCTAAAGGAGCTGAACTGTTCTCCCCTTGAAGAAACATCATAGCAGTTGCAATTTGGAAAATAAACAGAAGATGTCAGAAGAGAGCACCATAATGTGGACCAACAAGATGATGGCACAATAGAGAATACAACCCGGCAGAGGACACCTGTAGTTTGCAGCAGTATGTCAAAGAAAATAACACAAAGATGCAATGGAAACAGAAAGGCAGCTCAGTAACACAATGGATAGAGTAGTAGACCGGGAATCAGGAAGATCTGAGTTCAAATCTGCCTTTAGACATTTACTAATTTAAGCCACTTAACCTCTGTCTCATTTTCCTCAACTTTAAAATAAAATAATAATAGCACTTATCTCCACAGTGCTGTCCTGGGGACAAAATTTAGAGTACTCCATAAAAATCAGCTAGCTATTAGAAAGGGATTCCAGTTAGGACAGAGTCCTGGGAACATGAATTTCCCTGGCTACATGAAGTTCCATGGATACAAAGTTCCCCTCACAGGCTTTTTCTCCCAGCAGTGGTGTCAGAATATGTGGGAAAATATATCCCTCTTTATGTATCAGAACATTTTCTTTTCGATTGATTGATTGATTGATTGATTGATTTGAGCTAATGTGTTCTCTGGTTGGTCTGGTAGAAGAAATAATGAAGGGAGCTCACATACTCAAGTTTGAATGGACATTGACTCCAAGGATGCCTATGGGGATCTATAGCCCAGATATGACCTGGGATATATTTCTAAATTAGAGCCACATCACTTCCTTGTTCAAAGACATTTAACAATACCCTGTTGTCTCTAGAATAAAAGACAAATTCCTCAACCTGGTATTTAAGGCAATCCATTTTTCTAATTCCAAGCTATAGATCTGACCTTTTTCACAGTTCTTTAAGCAACCTTACAATCTAAACTGGAATCTTCTCTGTATCTAGGCCTTAAATTTTCCACAAATTCTCCATGCCATTCTTTAAAACATTTTCCATTCCTAGCATGAGACACTTTTCCTTAATTCTACCTCAAGAATCTTTACTTTCCTTTGGTGGAAGGAAGGAAGGAAGGAAGGAAGGAAGGAAGGAAGGAAGACAAGAGGGAAGAGGGGAAAAAATAAGCATTTATTAAGTTCCTGCTCTGCCCCAGGAACTGTGCTAAGTGCTTTACAAATATCATCTCATTTGATCCTCAATCCTGGGATGTACGTATTAGTATTATTATTAATATAACCATTTTGTCGGTGAGGAAACTGAGGCAGAGATTGTGACTTGCCTAGAGTCACCCAGCTAGTAGGTTATATTTTAATTCAGGTCTTTCTGACCCCAGGCTCAGTTTTCCATCCACTGAGCATTTGGTTCAGTATCAACTTTCTTCATATAGGGATGTCATTCATATGTATTAGAGCTATGAACAAATTTTAATTCAATCTTGGATGGGAGTATTTTCCTCCTACTTCAAGATGCAACCTTTGCTCAGTCACAAGACAGGCAAACAGAGAGAGAGAGAGAGAGAGAGAGAGAGAGAGAGAATTGATAGGTAGGTAGATAGGTAGGTAGGTAGATGATAGATAGAAAGATAGATACATAGATAGAAAAATGGATGGGCAGGTAGATAGATAGATAGATAGATAGATAGATAGATAGATAGATAGATAGATAAATAGAATGAAGTACATGTGTCCATTTGCTATTTGAGGAGACTGTGATGTATCTGCAGGTCCACAGACATGTCAGCTGCTAACCGGTGATCTCTGTTTGACACCTTTCCCCAGGGTATTGCATAAATAAACATGCTCTATTTGAACAAGACCAGTGACAGCAAAATTGCTTGCTTGTCTCTAAAAAGACTCTCATAATGTGCACCAAGGGAGAGGTCCATGGTTGGACAGAATTTTTTTTCCCTAGTGTAAACCATAAAAATCCATTTCAACTGCCAAGGATAAAGCAGTTTAAAGTGTAGCCTCAGTTAATTATATCCAAAGAGTAATAATAAAATCCACTATTAAATTTTAGAACATCCTCTTTAAAGTATTAAATATTTGTCAACTGTGACACTGTTAAACTTGCTTCAGGACCTCTGCGCTCTGGGGCATAGGCCAAGCTACTGAAAGAGCCTGATGAAGTGTCCTCGGACAGGCCTAGGTTCTGGTTGGAAAACTGCCTTTTTATTCAGAGGTGCCCATGGAAAAACCTCCTGTTTCAGCAAGATGACTCCATCCCATTTAATCACCAAATGCCTACAGGGCACTGAATTCATACAAGAAGGTTAGCAAAGCATCAAACTGCCATCATATCAGAGCTAGAAAATGCAAAAGAAAGAACAAAAAATGCAGATGAGAGTCAGTTTAGGGTCAGAGGAGCTCTAAATCTGGGTTTCTGGACCAAATTCAGATGTCTCCACAGACTTAAAAACTCCACTGTCCGGGAAATATGTGCCTCAAAAATTTCCCCATTACTGTCTGTTCCAAACTAGTTATCTTCCTAGCTCTAGAAAGGGTCATTGCCAATTACTGAATAGAGGTAGGTTCTTAGCCAAAGCTAGGAAGTTCCTGGCAAAAATCACATTGCCTGTGCTAGGCCTGGGTACAAGAATTAGGATGGGGAGAGGACCAAGAGTTCATTGACTTCAAAAATGCTATGAGTCGGGGGCAGCTAGGTGGCATAATGGATAGAGCCACAGCCCTGTTATCTGGATCTGAGTTCAATTCTGGCCTCAGACACTTGATAGTTACCTAGTTGTGTGACCTTGGGCAAGTCACTTAACCCCATTACCTTGCCAAAAATAAAGTAAATAAAGTATGCTATGAGTAGCTTAAGAAAGAGTTAATTACTCCGAGAAAGAGAAGATTTGCCCCCCCACCTTCAAATGACTATCAGTATTAAGTGAATGAAATTTTATTACTTTTAGTAGGACCTCCATATCTGAGTTCTCTCTGTCTCTGTCTCTATTTCTCTGTCTCTCTCCCTCCTTCCTCTCTGTCTCTGTCCTGTCTGTTTCTCTATCTCTGTCTTTCCTTCTGTCTCTGTCTTTGTCTCTCTCCTCTGTCTCTGATTCTCTCTCTCTCTCTCTCTCTCTCTCTCTCTCTCTCTCTCTCTCTCTCTCTCTCTCTCTCCTCTCCCTCCTCTCAAGAATAATGGGAAAGATTGAATGATTGTTTCTAAAGAGGCACAATAATGTGCAGGTCACATCATAACAATAGAGACTCTGGGTGAAGTTTGTTCAGATAAATTGAAGTTAAGATTTAGTCAGCCTGCTGGCTTCTCAGGAAGCATAGGAGAGGACATCTAATCAACTGCTACCTTTAAGAACTGTGGTTCAGCTCCCAGCACAAACTCTGAGACCGGTTTAGACAACAGCAATGTCTGTAAATATACTAGCTGATGGGGATTAAATCAGACCATGGCTGTGATGTAACAAAACCTGCTTGGAATTCTCTCTGGAAAAGAACAATCCAAGGGAGGGAGGGAGGGAGGGAGAAAAATGTGGAACTTAGAATCTTACAAAGATGAATGATAAAAACTATCTTTACATGCAATTGGGGGGGGGGGGGGGCTAGTAAGAGAATACTATGAAGGCAGGAAAAGAAAAAAAAAGAACAATCTAATGTTTCCAAGGCAGAGAGAGGTGAGAATTTCACTAAAAATTTGGAGAAGACACAGTTTTACCAGTGTTCATATATACAATGTCTGCTTTCACAACCTGCATATCTATCATAGGAAAAACATCTCCACGTTTTCTAGCATCCCATGGAAATCCAATGTACTATTCATTCAGGAAGCATGCTAAGCAATGGCAATAGGAGAAAAATAAAACAATTCCTTTCCTCAAGGAGCTTACAATCTATTGAAAATAAAACACATACACACATCATTATATACAAAGGAAATAGCAAGTATTTTTCAGTAGGAAAGTCATCATAGGCTTCAATTGAGAAATGGCACCTAAGCTAAGATCCTAAGTGACTAGGAAGAAATGTATCATTGATATGGAGGGAGGAGGGAGGGGGAGTTGTAAAAAGGAACGGAGATGGGAGATGGACTGTCCTATACAGGGAAGAGTAAGAAACTTAGTTTGACTGGACTGCAGAGTACAATGAAAGTCTATAAGGTGGGGTAGCTAGGTGGCACAGCCACCAGCCCTAGTGTCAGGAGGATCTGAATTCAAATCCAGCCTCAGACGCTTAATAACTGCCAAGCTATATGGTCTTGGACTAGTCACTTAACCCCATTGCTTTAAATAAATAATTTTTTTAAAAAAGAAGATCTATGAGGCTGCTAGTAATTTGTGTAATTATTTTGTGTTTACTTTGTACACATTTTGCATTTATTTTTCTGAGAAACTATTTCCCCTGCCCTATACCCAACAGAATATATTTTTCCCCATGCACACACACACACACACACACACACACACACACACACACACACCTTACTCAACAACCCCTGTCCCTGAAGACAGGGATTGAACTTTCTCTCTGTCTCTTGTTCCTAGTATAAGTCTAACTTTATACAGTAGGTGCTTAATTAATGCTTATTGGATAAAGTCAGAGTCTATTCCAATATTTCAATAGATCTGTGATTGCTCAGATATCCAGGTTTCTTCCAACAATGAAGATCTCAACCCATCCTATGTGCCTCTTGTCCTGTAGTCTCATAAATTCACCATAGAGGGTCCAATCAACATCCTGAGGGGTCTTTCTCTTGTTCTCTTCATGTTGCATGAATAATAACAGAGCGTGACAGCTGGACGATGGCTACCCCTTGTTCTCATTCTGTGATTGGTCCATCTTTTCCCAGAGCCATACAGTTCTCTGAGAGCATCTCTAACACTGTTTCTCCTGTATAAACATCAGAATATGAATAAAGACAAAAGATAAATCAAGTAAAAACTGTCACTTAATAACTGTGTTTCTGTTGCTGTTGTTCAGTCATGTTTAACTCTACATGACCATTTGAGGTTTTCTTGGTATTAATACTGGAGTGGTTTGCCATTTCCCTCTATTGCATTTTAAAGATGAGGAAACTGAGGCAAGCGGGGTTAAGGGATTTACCCAGTGTCAAATAGCTCATAAGAGTCTGAGGCTAGATTTGTATTCAGAAAGATGAGTCTTCTTGATTCTAGTTCCAGTATTCTATCAACCTATCTGCCCCAGTATACATAGTAGGTGCTTAATAAAGACTATGTACTGTACCATCTAGGTATCTCTCAAAATATATATATATGTATATATATATATATATATATATACACATATATATATATATATTATTGCCCCCACCTAATTTATCAAGGTAGAACAGTGGCAAGAGATCTAGATTTGGTGTCGGGAAACCCTGAATCCAACCCTTACTTTAGACTTATTGGCTATGTGACCCTGGACAAATCATTTGCCTCTCTCGGACTCAGTTTTTTCATCTATAAAATAAGGATAGTAATACAGTTACTTCAAGTTGCCATGATAATCAGATGAGACAAATCTTAAAATCCTATATGCTAGCCATTATTAAGGACTTTCCAATGGCCCTGGGTCTTCTAGCTTCTTCTTACTCTCCCATCATTAAGGGACCATTTTGTTTGACGATACTCAATAAATACTTTTAATAATTGTTCTAGGGATAAAAATTCACGTGCAAATAATAGGTGTTGTGATAATCTAATTACAGACCCCTTCTTCAATGTTCACATCAAACAATTCATTCTCCCTTCCTCATTAGTCATGAACCAATTATTTTGCTCCCTTGGATACCTCATTTCTGAAAATGTTCCTTTTCTAACTCACATGAAAGTTGGGAATGCCCACACCATCTAAAGATCTGTAGAAAAAGAGATTTTAAGTTTAATTGTGACTTACAAATAAATAGTGCTATGAGTTTTCACTTTAGGATCTTATGCAGAAGGGCTCAGATTTTAATAAGAACCAATTACTGCTCTTGGAAGATGTGAATGGAGCCGAGGAAAAGTCGCCAGTCGAGGCTGCCTGGGAGTAAAAGCCTTAAGATGTTGTGCTGCCCAATCTTCTGACAAGTTTGAGCAATGTGAGCAAAATAGATAGCTGACCTCTGAAAACAGATTCCTTCTAACAGCATCATGAATTCCCAAGGAACCAAGTCTCAGGGAAATAGTTCTGTATTTGAAGTCTAAGAAGTTAGGCTAACCTAAAATGGTAGATCCCTTAACTTTTGGGGTCTCTGGGTTTTTTTTTAAAAATCTGTAGAATAAGGTGGGCATTGATGTCCACTCAGTTCTCCTCTGGCACTATTGTTCAGGTTCTCTCTGGACCTCAGCTATCTCATCTGTAAAATGGGAGGTCTATCAGTGCAGATGACCTCTCATGTTCAATCCATCTTTAAATACCTGATGGTACAGGAAGCTTTCATTGAGGAATATTTCTGTCAAAAGTTTCTTTACAAAGTTTATTGGGTCTCAACTACCATCCACCCTTTGAAGAACAAGAGGTCTGGGCAACCTGCACCAGCCTCCTCTTAAAAGGGATCATTGCTATTTCTATGATCTACTGGATTTCCTACCCTAAATAGCTTCCCCAAAGACAAGGTATTCTGGTCTCTTCCATTGGCCTCCACTCAACCCTTCCCAATAAAGTTATTGATTAAAATATCTCTGTTTCTGACTCCTTCTTCAGCATGATGTACTCCATACTCATTCCTGACTTTAATCATGCTTTTGCCCAAGATATCCTTAGTTTCTATTTAAAACTCCCATTTTACTCTTCCACATCATCCCCCCAAGAAGATGGTACCTATGCTGACAAGCATTCATTCATTTATTCATGCAATAAGCATCGATTAAATACCTACAATGTTTCTGGTATTTTGTAAGACACTGGGGATCAAAAAAAGGAGAAAAAACCAACAATGAAACACTCTCAGTTTGCATTCTCCTTTTGGAGACACTGTGCAACGATAATGACAACAACCTTCTAGCATTTTTAGAGAACTTTATTTATATTCTTACATATGCTTGCAAAACTCCTATGAACAAGGGGCAGCTAGGTGGTGTGGTGGATAAAGCACCAGCCCTGGAGTCAGGAGGACCTGGGTTCAAATCCGGTCTCAGACACTTAATAATTACCTAGCTGTGTGGCCTTGGGCAAGCCACTTAACCCCATTTGCCTTGCAAAAGCCTAAAAAAAACCCCAAAAAACCTCCTATGAACATAACCTCATTTGAGACTCTCAATAACCTTGGGAGGTAGGTGATATTATTATCTGCATTTTAAGCTAAGGAAACTGAATCTGAGAAAGGTTAAGTGATTTATCCAGAATTATACAATTAATATATGAAGCAGCATTTGAATACAGGTTTTCCTGACTCCAGTATCCTGATACAACATGTCACATAATAGCTTCCATGTAATTATTGTTAACCAGGCAAAGCCCACTCCTCACAATGCAGAGGAGTCCAAGCTGAGTTAAAAACAGAAAAGTTTTATTGAGGAAAACTAGATGATATGTCCAGGCACCCAGAACAAAGCACAAGGGAATCAATCCACTGTCCAGAAGAGCCAGAGGCTTGAAAATTACAAAGGGGAGATTTTGGGAAGGGGAGAACGGACAGTCTTTCCCAAGAATAGGTGAGACCCAGAAGCAGAAAGTTCTGCAGGAACAACTGACTAAATGATTGTTTGGGGCCAGTTTGGAGCGCGGAGCTCAGCAAGAGAACACCAGCAAAGGCATCTGGGAATAAGAAAGACTTTGACCCACTGCAGGCTCCTGATTGACCCCTTTCTTACTCTTGTCTAGTGTATCTGCCTGGTTAGGTCTATAGAATATAGACATATTCATCTCAAGGGAATACTCTCAAAGTATGTATTAAGTGTATAGGAAATAAAATACAAATTGTTTTAATTGAGGGGGGACAGAAAGAAAGGAGATGGAGTGAGATCAGGAAAGACTTTATGTAGGAGATGGAACAAAGCAGAGCTTTAAAAGAATCATGGAATTCTAAGAGCCACTCAAAGACAAACATACTTGCCCAACTAGACTCTAAACAAACCTTAACTTCCTCCTATCTTGAGAAGTCCTGACTGTTAGAGCCAAAATCCAGTCCTAGCTTACTAGAGGGAGCTTTCTTTCTTTCTTTCTTTCTTTCTTTCTTTCCTTTTTCTTTCCTTTCTCCCTCCCTCTCTCCCACCCTCCTTCCTTCCTCCTTCCTTCCCTCCTTTCCTCCCTTCCTTCCTTTTCTTTCTTTCTTTTTCTTCCTCCCTTCCTTTTTTCCTTCCTTCCTTCCTTTTTCCTTCCTTCCTTTCTTTCTTTCTTCCTTCCTTCCTTCCTTTCTCTTTCTTCCTTCCTTTCTTCCTTTCTTTCTTTCTTTCTTTCTTTCTTTCTTTCTTCCTTTCTTCCTTCCTTTCTTCCTTCCTTCCTTTCTTCCTGCTTTCTATCTTTCTTTTCTTCCTTTCTTCTTTCTTCCTTCCTTTCTTCCTTCCTTCCTTCTTCCTTTTAATCCTACATGTCACAGATACTCTTCTTCCTCATCTCCACTTCCAAGCTTTCCTGGCGTCCTTCAAGACTGTTCAAATTTCATCTTGTTCAAGGAACCCTTCCTGGATCCCTAAGTGCTAGTGTCTTTCCCTTTCAGATTTCCTCTCATCTATTCTGTATATATTGTTTATGCGTCTCCTTCATTGGCATGATGGCTTCTTGAAAGCAGGCACAGTATTTTTGCCTTTTCTCATATTCCCCAAGACCTAGCTCAGCATCTATCATTGACTGATAAATGCTGATTAAGTTTTGTTATTAAGTCTTTTCAGTCAGGTTGACTCTTTGTGATCCCATTTGAGAGTTTTCCTAGCAAAAATACCAGAGAAATTTTCCACTTCCTTGTCCAGCTCCTTTTACAGATGAGAAAACTGAGGCAAACAGGGTAAAGAGATTTGCTAAGGGTCACAGAGCTAATGAGAGTCTAAGGGCCTATTATTAACAAATCAAGTGAGAGCCTGAGTGCTTTTGTTTAAAGGCAAAGTTAAATAGTTCTATTTGAATCCCAACTGGCTTTATCAAAGACTGATCTTCCAGAGTTCTAGTTCAAGCAATCATAAATAAAATTATATGGAACAACAGAGTTAATTGTCCCAGTTTTTTTTTAAATGATAGAATAAATAAGCAGAAAAGAGGAGGGGGAGTCTAACCCCCAAACCCCGAGATAGCTTGTGAGGTTTCAGTGATCAAAATTTATATTCCTTTGGGCAGGGTACCCATTTGTAAGGGTATGATTCCTTATGTAACTAGAGGGAGAGGAGGAAGGGGGAAAAGAGAAATTGGAGAAAAAAGAAAGGAAAAGAGGGAAAGAGCAAGGGAAGGAGGGAAGGAAGGAAGGAAGGAAGGAAGGAAGGAAGGAAGGAAGGAAGGAAGGAAGGAAGGAAGGAA
The DNA here is from genome assembly GCF_037893015.1 of Macrotis lagotis. Taxonomy (NCBI): domain Eukaryota; kingdom Metazoa; phylum Chordata; class Mammalia; order Peramelemorphia; family Peramelidae; genus Macrotis; species Macrotis lagotis. The sequence goes on along the minus strand of NC_133659.1, from coordinate 37,072,544 downwards.
GGAAGGAAGGAAGGAAGGAAGGAAGGAAGGAGCATTGTCCAACTAGAAGTTGTCAGTTGGGTTCCCATATACTACTACTCACAGATTGTTGCTTGTTCTTCCTTTTTGAAGAGGACCAATGACACTTGGAGGATGATGTCTTGACTTATAAATAAACTGGATTTAAGTGAGGCAGGCTGTGCAAAGTCATCAGCTTCACTGATGGGGTCAACTCCCATCATCTCCCAACTCTCCACTGAGAACAAGTACTATTTCATCAAGATGGGCTAATTCTATAATGAACAAAGAATGAGATCATAATTTCTCAAATTTTTGATCAAGCCATCAGAATGTAAATGAAACAAAACCAAGAAGTTCATAGATAACAGATTTTTTACCTAAGTCTGGAGATTCCTATCAGTCTCTGAAGAGAATGGATTTCCACCTTTGTGGAATATAACTGAATGATCAAGCTAGTGCTCTTCTATCTCCTGGATAGATATTAGGCTTGGAATTATATCTATTACCCATAAGATAATTGAAGTCTAAAGGTATGATTTTTCTATTTTGTGGTTTAAGATAAAAGCCACATTCCTCTGTCACTCTAAGGGCAATTATTCTTCTTCAACTATGGAAGCAAACTTTTAAAATAATGTTTGCTGATTTAGCTTGCTCTCCCATCACATACTCATTGCACGAAAATGGGGGCAGTGATGCAGAGTAGTTTAAACAAGGATTTCTTAATCTGATGTCTGTGAACTTTTTAAAACATATTTTGATAATTGTACTTCAATATAATTATTTTCCTTTATAATCCTATGTATTTTATTTTATGCATTTTAAAACATTATTGTGAAGAGAGTTCCCTAGGTTTCATTGGATTGATGTAGAGGTCCATGACACAAAACAGTTAAGAACCTTTAGTTTGAGAGATAAATGATATAATAATTGGGTGATTATACAGCCCAAGAGATGAAATTTCAGTTCAATCAGAGAGATAATGTTGAAGAAGTAGACTGTGAATTTGGGTAAAATAGGTGTTCCCCACAAATTGTGGGGCAAGCCCATTAATTCCATCTTGAAGGAGACCTCCTGCCCCACCAAGATATTCTTGGTGGGGTTAACTATAAAGTTATACACTTTATATACATCACATATATATTCCACTCAATGGAATACATCTATCTTTGCAACTCTTGAGACCCCAGGGACCCTCAAATTTTCTGATACCTATTCCTCAACCTGCCAAATAAAGAAACTGGCTGAGTGACCTCATCTGATAGGGAACCTTTTGTCTCCTTTAATGTAGTTTTAAGGCTATGTAAGCATATGCATACATAAAAACATACATACACAACACACATACACACACACACACACACACACGTGTGTAAACTTCAACTTGCTAACCTCTTGGCAACTACCCATCAGCTGATGCTAATTAAAATTTTTAATCTCCTAGCCTTGCCTTTCAATTTACTGCCCTCTGGTAACAGTGTCTCCAAGAGCATTCAAAGACCTCCAGGGTGGGAAATTCCCTAAATCAGAACAATTTCACTCTAAAAGTCTACCCTATAAGCCATCTCTGAGGTTGTGCACACTGGAAATCAGGAAATATATTGGGGTGCCAACCTTCCACCACATGCCTATGGATCTGGTCTCCTGTTCACCATTCAGCATCTTTGCCTTGCTTTCTCTTATCCTATCCCTTCTCTCTCCCTGAAATTCTCATTTAAACAAGAGTCATGATTCCCTGAAAATAGGCAGCATCCCTTCTGAGGACTGTCCACCCAGGGGTAAGGCTACACTGTTTTCTTTTTTGTTTTGCCTTGTTTTAAATTAAATTAAATTAATTTTTGTTACATTTTAAGTTCCAAATTATTTTTACAAATCCTAATTACATTGCTATGCTGAGGACACATTTCATGGTAAATTCTGCTGGAAAAATCCCAGAGCCAGACTCTGGGATAGAGATGTACACTAAGCTTCAGAATGAGTTAAAACTGACATTGCTAACATTTAAAGTAAATCTTGGTCCCACACAATGAGACTAAGATACAAAACATCATTAAGTTTTTACAAAATGGACCAGTATACAAGGGGTAAACTAGTTCATACTAGCTAGATAGCTCAGCAGATAGAGCACTGGCCCTGGAGTCAGGAGTACCTGAGTTCAAATCCATCCTCAGATACTTAATTACCTAGCTATGTGGCCTTGGGCGAGTCACTTAACCCCATTGCCTTGCAAAAAACCTAATAAATAAATGAATGAATGAATGAATGAATGAATGAATAAATGAATAGAGTATGTCATGCAAACATTTTTAGAGATCCAGAATAAATAAATAAATAAATAGATAGATAAATAAATAGAGTATGTCATGCAAACATTTTTAGAGAGCCAGATGTTACATATTTATCAAGTTAGTTCTCCATCATAATTAATTCAGGTTCCAAGTCAACCTTTGACAAGGTCTAGAATCTTTAGAATCTCTTAGACCAGACTGCCCAAGGATCAGATTAGGCTGGATTGCATGGGGAAGTAACACAATATAAATGTATTAAATCAATGAGTATTTATCCTCTGCTTCCTATGTATTCCTGAATATGCTGTAGAGAATGAAAAAGAAGAAAAGGTCTTGGTCATTCCCCAGCTGATAAATGATCACAGGATATAAATGGGCAGTTTTTAAATGAAGAAATTAAAATATTTTATATATATATATATATGAAAAATGCTCCAAATTATTATTGATTAGAGAAATGCAAATTAAAACAACTATAAGGCACCACCTCACACCAATTAGATTGGTTAAGATGATAAAAAGGGAAAATGCAATGTTGGTGGAGCTGTGAACTAATCCAACCATTATGGGGAGCTATAATATGGAACTATGCCCAATGAGCAATAAATGATTATACTTTTTGATAATACCCTTTGACCCATAAATATCAATACTAGGTCTATATGTAAAAGAAAGCATTAAAAAAAACAGGAAAAGTCCCATATGTTCAAAAATATTCATAGCAGTTCTTTTTGTAGTGTCAAAGAATTGGAAATTGAGGGAATGCCCATTAACTGGGGAATGGTTGAACAAGCTATGGTATATGAATGCTATGGAATAATATTGTTCTGTAAGAAACCATGAATGGTAGGACTTTAGAGAAACATGGAAAGAATTACATGAACTGATGCTAAACAAAGGGAGTAGAACCAAGAGAACAATATACACATTAACAACAATATTGTAAATTGATTAACAATGATGAATGCAGATCTCAGCAGTTCAAAGAACTAGAACAACTGTGGGAGATCTGGTATGGACAAGGTCATCCAAATCCAGAGGAAGGGGAAAAAAACCCACAGAATTTGAATGGATCATATGTTCACTTTCTTAAAAACTTCTCTTCCTATCTCATGGTTTTCTCTCTTTCCCCTTAATCCTAATTCCTCACACACAAAATAACTAATAGGTAAACATATTAAACACAAATGTACATGCACAGCTTTTACCAACCTTTTCACCACTGAGGGAAAGGGGGTAGGAAGGGAGGGTGGAAGAAAAATGTGTAACTTATAAATATGCAAGTGGATGAATGTTGAAAAATTTTCATAACATGCAACTGGAAAAATAAAATAAAATAAAATATCAATAACTTCCAGAACTACAATTGCTCACTGTATAAGTGGAAAACCTTGACATAAAATGGAAAATAACTAAAGAATGAGATAAAATTATGTGTGACTTGGTAATAATAGCTCATTTCTACAATTCTTTATGAGGATAATGATAGTACCTACTTCTCAGAGCTGTTGACACTTAGTAGGGGCTATTTAAATGCTAATTATTTTATTAAGTAAATATATTTATTAAGTAAATATTAATCATGCACACACACATCTGAAAGATATGTATTCTACATATTTCAGAATTCTTTTCTTCCTTTAAGATCCAGGCACCACCTTCTCAATTAAGCTTCCCCTGATTCTGCTAGAAGCACTCTTCCCTTCTCAAATATTTTTCGAGTTCTTTATCTGATTTCTCCTTTTCTCTGTATGACAGTTATCTGAGTATGTGTCACACCCTGCTCTTACCCCTAGACAGAATATAAGGGACAGGGACTATAAAGTTTTTCATCTTTGTCTTCCCAGTATTTATTGAATGGCACCTTATAGGTGCTTAATAAGCATTTATTAAATTAAATTCATCTGTTTTTATAGATGAAGAAACTGGAGTTCACAGGAGTTGCCATGGATTTTCAAGGATTTGAACCCATGTGTCTCTTTTTTTTAGTTTTTGTAAGACAGTGGGGTTAAGTGACTTGCCCAAGGTCACACAGCTAGGTAATTAAGTGTCTGAGGTCAAATTTGAACTCAGGTCCTCCTGACTTCAGGGCCTGTGCTCTATCCACTGCACCACCTAGCTGCCCCTGAACCCATGTCTTTTGACTCACCTTGCTGGCCCTCATTATCTTCAAATAGAAGTATTTTAGAAAGTCAGAGAAGAAAAAGTTTGATGTAGGGTAGCCTCAATCAAGAAAAATATAAAGAAATATGTTTTCTATGGACATTGGAACTTTAAAAAATTTAATTTATTTCGAACTCCATCTAAATGAAAGAACTCAGAATCAAAAGAGATTTGAATGACTATGGAAGATGAGGGAAGGATAAGGAAATTAACAGAACTAAAATAGCAAATTCCTGTTGGAGGATGATGGGAAATTAGGTTAAATAGGATGGGTAGCATCAGATTACAGAATACATCTTTACAAGCAGTGAATGAATGGGGATCAATCAGAGACCATAAGATCATAGCTTGAGAGCTTCAAGGGACATGAGAGATCATCTTGACTAAGATGAAAATTGAATAATCCTCCCATTTTACACATAAAGAACCCAAGAGAGGGAAGGAGAATTGGAAAAATTAAGTGATTTTTACCCAAGAAAAATCACATAGATAATTAATAGCAGAGTCTGAATTCAAACCCAGGTACCTAATATCCAAATCCTGTTTTCTATTATGACACCATTCTCATTATTAAAGGCAAAATAACATCAATTAAGAGAGTACAAAATGGCAAATGGAAAGAGTAAAGATGATTACAAGAAAATATACCGATGAGAGAAGAATGTTCAGAATGAGACACAGAAAAGCAAGGTGGTTTTGTTATTATGGTTTCAAATTTAAGAGGCACATTAAAAAAAACTATGTAATAAAATTCAGTTTCATCCAAACCTCTTTTTTTCCAACCTTCTTTGTATATTGAAGATGTTCAAATTTATTGGTGCTTGTCAAATTCAAAATAAAAAAGAAAATTTTAAAATAAATAATTGTATACAAGGCCCAATCCCTTTTTTAACCATAAACTTTTATTGATAACTTTTGTTTTACCATAACCTACATTTCCCAATCTATTCCTCTGACCCTACAGGTCAGCAAGACTGACAATAAATGTAAGGTTTCATACCCTGGGTCCTCCACCTCTGCAAAGAAGCAAAGAGAAGTTAAGGTCACCTACGTTTTCTCCAGATACCAATTTGAGCTGATCCATAACCCACATTAGAGCCCTATGGTAGGGTTTTCCCCTCTTTTGTCTCTTAAATCACCTCCTTTCTCCCAACAAGGCCCGTTTCACCTGTGTTCACAGTCTTTTTGAAAAATTCTGGGTCCCAAAGTAATTAGGTTTTTTTAACCTGAATTTTCAAATTTTTTTTGAGAACAAGTGGTCATTCAGCCCTTCATTCTATGTTGTATATGGCTACAAACTAAAACAGAGAATGACTGAGGTCCTACCTTGAGATTATCATGAAGCCAGAATAAATATATATATATATAGCATATCTGATTCTAGGTTTTATTCTAGCTCCAACTAGAATAAAAAACTAGAAATAAGAATCATTTGTGATGTAGTACAAGGAAAGGTTTGCCTAAAAGAAGTCTTTTCCAATCAGTCTATAAGGAAAAAATTTTTTAAGGAATGAAGCATTTCAGGACATCTGCTTCCTCTGTCTTCTTAGGGTTATATTTTCTCAAGTGAATTTATACCGGTGATTTTCTCAACTTTGGTGGATTGGGTTAATGACAAGCATTATTGTTGAAGGTATCCAATTTGACACTGTCAAAAAAGAATGGGAAGAGCTGTATAAGGTGAAACAGGATGAAGAAGATAGAACTAGGAGAAAAGAATTATATGATAATAATTCAATGATTAAGGCAATAAAAGGCAGCTAAAACCCTAATGAATTTAACCATTGTGACCCCCAAAACCCAGAGATAAGGAAAATACCTCTCTACTCTCAACAGAAAGATGGAGTAGAGAAATGGAATGTCATATATATATATATATATATATATGACATTCCATATATATACTGGCAGAAGCAAAGGTTTTTCTTAAACGTTTTTGCTTGTTACAAGAGGGTACACTGTATTGTGAGGGGAGACAGGTGAGGAAAAGTAGTTGTGATATAGAAATAAACAGCAATATTTAAACTTCAAAAAACATCAATATGAAAGGCTTTTGTTGGCTGGAGTCACTACTACAAAACAGATTATTTAAGTAGACATAAAAAGATTACTCAGTTCTCAAATCTTGACTTTTTCTCTGGCTATCTTGGAAACCCTTTCTCAGTGCAGAATATCAAAGTCAGTTGTATTGTAGGTGTCCCAAAATGTCTTAATTCAGAGAATTAGTGTTAACTGAGTCTGATTAGCTCCATTTATCTCTAATTAATTACCTGTATCTAATTAGACACTTTGCTTCAAGTAGACGTGGAGTCAAGTAGACTAGATTATTAGTGTAGTCATTGTGCCTTTACAAAATCTGGAAATTAATGAAACGTGCAAAAGAATCTGCAGATTTAATTGCACAGGTGTTGCCTTATGGCAAAGCTTTATCATCTGATTACACCGAGGGATTATTAGTGACTTTTTATATAGAGGATGAGCCTATGAAATGTACCTTAGCAACAGCTCATTAGTTTAGGGTTGTTACTGTATTATTTATTACATTCAGCCTTCCCCATTATCTAGATTGATTCATGGACCTATATATTTTTCCTCCCCTCTGTGCAGGGGGGAAAAGTAAAATAAAATAAACCTTCATTATGAAGAGTCCAGTTGTAATATCAAGAAATGCAAAATATATTCATCATTTACCAGTTTTGATTCTTTAAAAGGACATTCAAAAGTTAGACAAGTGAGAAATTAGATTTATAGTTATTTTCTGTGAGAAAGAAGTCATTTAAGTAACTAGGGGCATGGATTGATTTCTGTTTATGAGCAAAAGAAAATTTGGCTGCCCTAAATGTCTTCAAGTAAAAGATTCAGAAGACTAGAGTAGGTTGAAGAATAGAGGAAGCTCTTCTTACCGTAAAAATGATTTTATAAGCTCATGGAGAACCTTTATAAAATCCATCTTTTATTTGATTTTTGGGTGCCCCCCCCCAAGGCCTGATTTATTGCCAAAGAGGAAACACTAGAAATGCTAATTCACCATCCCTGCAAAAGGAAGACTTCAGGATCTGCCTATAAAATGAACACCAGCTCTTTGGAGTAAGATTGGATGTGTGCAAAAGGTTGTACCATCTTGACCTTTGTCTTTTCACGTTTCTCTTTATAAAGTATTTGAAGAAGCATTGGCTTTCCCACTCCGGCAATAATTAAATACCTAGGAGTAAATCCAGTTACAATCCTATAGCACAGCAAAGGCGTGTTTATCGACAAATCAATTATTCCCTTAAATAGTTTGTCAACAAGAAAATGGAAGATAGATTTCAAAATTATTTCTCGGTTTCTCTCCTTAATAAAGGAAGAAAAGGGGAAAAAAACCACCTCCCCCATTGTGGGTTACAGACAGCCTGCCGCTCACTTACTGCTGAATTTAAACCAGTGAGACGGTAACGGGTAACTGTTAATATTATATAGGGCATGACAACTAATTTGAGTGGTAATAATGAATATTTAATGACCCTCCTTTCAAGCATGAACGCATAACTTTTCACGTGTGCATTACCAAGATTATAACCATTCATCTAAAAATTACAGTCGTAGCTGAAATAACAGTCAGGAATAATAGATTGTAGCCACGTCTGCATATATGCTATATACACACAAACACACACACAGAGATGAAGTTCCCTCTGTCATTCATCTCTCTTTGAAGTCTGTGGGAGCTCTAGGCTCAGTAAAGATACTTGAACCCTATCCCAGTAAAAAAACTTTGCATCAATATCAATATCCATATGTCTCATAGCCTAGGTGAGAAGTGGTCGCTTATTCCTCTTCTCGCTCTCTCTCATAACTTCCAAGTAAAAGAAAATTATTAATGCATGCAAATGTGCCTTAGTCTGAATATAGAAGAGACATTTTGGGAATGTTTGATTGAAATCCATGGAGTCATTTGGGATTTATACAAATAGATTATAATAATACTGAGAAAATGATCTCAACCTCTTAATACTTATTCTATCACAAAAAGTCATTTTATCTACCCGTGCCCAAGTATACCAGCCACTAAATCTAACAGGATAAATAGTGACTTATCAATGGATCATTTCTATCCGAATCCCAACAAAACAGATGAGAACAAGGTAACAATGCAATAATAATAATAATAACAACAAATAACTCAATTTTCTATTAAAATCTAAGATTGTTCTGAGTACTTTATTCATATTTCTTTGAGGTAAAGATGATACAGGAAATCATACATCAGTGATGAGGGAACTTTTGGTAGAAATTCCGAACTCATAGAAACTTAAAACATTGTATTTTTTTTTGTATTGGTAGCTAGCCGTGAAGAATGGAGTAAGTCATTCTAACAGGATTTGAAAAGGCGGTGTAAATGTGGAAAACATATTAAGGCCCTCCACCAAGAGACTTACTTCCCCCTCCACTGGCAGAAAATACCGTTTGCAAAATTTCTGCATTATTAATTGTTTTCTAGCATCCCAAAGAGGTCTGAATCAACATTGCCCTTGCCTACAGTGTGATAGAGAATCATGGGTCTATCTCTTTTGTCTTGATTGTATTTCTCTGATTAGGGGATAATCAAAACCAAGTATCACCAAACAGCAAAATAGGCCACTCATCCACCCATCCAAGGTCTTGTGTTTTTCTGCAGTGTTGCTGACACATCCTTTTATCCTCAGACAAGGAACCCACTGAAGGCAAGTGCAGAAAGCAGGTATATCAGAAATTCCTTGTTCTTTTCAACCTTGTTGCTACTCATCATTATCACTGCCACCACAACTTGCATTTGAGATTGGCCTAGTGCTTTTTGCCCAACTCTCAGAGATATGTATTGCAAACATCTTTATTTCCATTGCACAAATGAAGAAATGGAAACTCAAAAGGATTGAAAGACTTGACTAAATTCATAAAATTGGCTAGGGCCAAAAATGAGATTCAAATCCAGAGGTCTGAGTGATTCCAAGCTCAGAATTCTTTCCATAACTTCCATAAAGACCCTGCATTATACCTTCATTACATAAGAAGGAAAAAAAGTGTTGACCAGAAAACTTAGGTTCTAATTCTGACAATCATTTTTAACTGTATAAGTCACTTAACCTCTATGGGCCTCAGTCTCCTCATCCATAAAATAAGGGGAAAGAACTAGGCAACATGTAAGGTCCTTTCAGTGGTTGTTCTGTGAGCCTATGAACTTACCAGTAAAGCACAAACTACATAAGTATTAGCAGTACATGATGGGTTATGATAATACTTTAACACCCCAGGCTTCTAGGGGATTTTATTTGTGTGGGTTTTTTTCTCCCAATCTGTGACCTTATTGGCACATAAGACCATGCCATCAGAGAGGTAATACCAGGACATGTGAGTGAATTGGATTTGAGGGGAGCAGATGGGAAGAATGGAGCATTAAAGAAATAAAAAACAAATGAGATCAGATTTTTAAAGTCCTTAGCATGGCAATCAATGAATACATACCCCCCCCTTTCCCTACCTCCCTTCCCCTAAAATCAAGAAGCAATATAGTACAGTATAAAGAGCCCTGGTATCGGATCTCACCTTAATACTTCCCAATCATGTGACTTGGAACAAGTCACTTTACCTTGGAGACTCGGTTTCTGCATCTGTTAAATAAGCGTAATAATGCCCATGGTCCCCACCTCTCAAGATGGTTGTGTCTCAGATAGACTCATGTGGAGCAAATACTTTGCAAACCTGAACACACTCTCTAAATGTTAACTATTTGTATTCTCTCACTTCAGTGAGCATCACCATAGGCTGCAAAGTTGAACTGTTTCTTGAATGTTACTAAACCACAAGTTTTGGCCCCCATATGGGCAATCTTTTAGAAGAACACTAACCAATACAGTGGTTGACAAGTAGTTGTCATTTTGCCTTTATTTTGTGGGTTTGCCCCAGAAGACCAAACTAGTCCTATGATAAACAAGCGAAGCTACAGACCTCTCCAAAGACCCAGGCAGTCAAGGAAACTGTACACTATAGAGGCTTGGATTGTAATTAATGCAAAACTGGGGAGGAATTGTAATCAGGAAAACTGAAGCTTTGCATCAGGGGGCAATATGGGACAGAGAAATATACATATTTGCATATATGTGCATATGGCTGTGTGTAATATATGAGTATAAATACATGTGCATGTTATTGTGAGTACATATATGTATATGGATATAAACACATCTATATATCAATATGTATGAGTGCATGAATTGTACAAATGTATACATATAATATTCAGAGACACACAGAGGTCCAGCCCCACAATTTCATTAGCATAGGGAAAATCCCTCCTACCAATGTATACTGCCAATCCTTCTGCAACTTAAACCCTGAGAAGGACAGCTAGATGATACAGCCCTAGTAAAGAGCACCTGATTTCAAATCTGGCCTCAGACACTTACTAGCTGTGTGGCCCTGGAAAAGTCACTTAATCCCAAACAAATAAATCTGTAGTCTGACAAAGTTGCCTGGGATCACTGGAAATTTCAATGCCCTGCCCAGGGTCATACTAGTGAGTTATTCAGTTAGCATGTGCGTATCAGCAGAACCATCCATGAAGAGATGTTTCCTCTCATTGCAGGAGAGTGTGTGTGTGTGTGTGTGTGTGTGTGAGAGAGAGAGAGAGAGAGAGAGAGAGAGAGAGAGAGAGAGAGAGAGAGAGAGAGAGAGAGACTCATACTGAGCAGTGACTTGCAAGGATGGAATTGATCTCTGATCTGTTGGTCCATCAGAGTATTCAGTGTTTCCCAGTTCAAAGCCAGAGGCAGACCCTAGAACTTGTAAATATTGGGTAAACTACCTGGCCAGCAGTTAAGTTCCATCCTTACAAATTTGTGTTTATACACATGATGATGATGTTTGTCCTTCATTCTTCTGTGTGTGTGTGTGTGTGTGTGTGTGTGTGTGTGTTTTGCAAGACAATGGAGTTAAATGACTTACCCAAAGTCACATAGCTAGATCATTATTAAGTGTCTGAGGTCAGATTTGAACTCAGGTTCTCCTGATTCCAGGGCTGGTGCTTTATCCACTGTACTACCTAGCTACCCTTTGATCTTCATTCTTGAAGAAGACCATGACCTCAGGGAGGTGATGCCATGGCAAGCACATAAATTGGATTTGAGTGGGAGGGCTGTGCTAAGTCACTATTCTCACTATCTCCTCCAGAGTCAGCTGGTCCAGTGAGCAGATAGCACGCATACACACACACACACATACACACACACACAAAGTATATGTTATATATTCAATTCACAGTCTTATCTATTTTAATATGTGGCTGCCATATTTAGATTTTCAAGGTATACAAATATATGTC